>NC_088304.1:13367536-13551526 GCF_032854445.1 Liolophura sinensis | reverse complement strand
TACTCAGCATCAAATGCGAGAATACTAAGTATTTGTACAGTTGTCATTGAGGAAAATTAGTTCATCTTAAATTCTGGACCTTTGTCTGTTGACTAGTAAACATTAAAAAAAAATGCTTCAAATACATGAGGACGTAATCGAAAAGTGAATGTACTGAGAAAAGATACTATACGCCTGACGCTACAAAAATCCAACCGGGTCGAAATCAGCTAAACCACATGTATGAAATGTAAATATACACAGCTTTTCAAACACACTTTTGCCGGCGGTTTTTCGCCAATACACACTTCATAATTACATATTAGTTGAACATCCTGTTTCAATAGATGGTCACACTGATTGTAAATCTTGTTGTGTGTCTTGTTGGACTCAGGGCTAATATATATCACTAGCGATAAGAAACAATTCACTATCACATAAACAAGCCAAGAACAGAATATCACGTGAGAATCCGGTGGTAACATAAAACGTGGATCACACAGTTTGCTGAGAAACATAAATAATTATCGCATATAACAGTATAGCTGTTGTCCATTCTCTTCCATGCACGTCACACGTACAAGCAATAAATGGCTTCATCCACAGCACATCGATGTAAGTCAACTTACATCACTTGGCATTTCTTCTAATATCATCCCTAACAGAAATCTTCAATTTCATTGAGAACAGAACGAGTCTGTTTAACACAACACACCGGCAAAGTTTTTTTGTTTGTTTTCCTTTTTTTACAAAAAATGTTGTTTCGGAGCTTCTGACTGGCAATTGCCTCGTCCATGGTGACAATACTACAAATGGAGCACCGGGTGCCACGATCTAAATTCCACGACCTAAATTTTTCAATTGATGTGGTTTCGTGAAAGGTTCGAACTCTCAAACATAAGAGCTTCTACTCACCCTTATAAAGCACTGTGTCACATTCACAAAACTTGGTACAAAAATGGGCCCGTTTTTCGTTTTGCTAAATGTAAGACATCAGAGCAGACAGATGACACGACCAAGATTTTTCCAGTGGAAGCGTTATGAAATGGAAAAGCTGTCAGGAACGTTAATCAGAGTTAGTCTTCTATAAAATAATTAGCAGTCAGCGATAGCAACAGAGAAACAAAGAGGTCGCTGATAGGTCCAAGGTTCGGGAACATCGGGCAGCCTATTTACCATGTATCTGGTGACCATATATATATTTACGTACCACAGATGTTGGGGGGCAAAAATAGCCAAAAACAGCGAATTAATAATGTTAACCGGTATTCATAATAATGGTGTGTTGCGCTATCGTTATAGGGCAAACTACGGCACGAGTATAAGCCACGTAAGCATTCCAGAACCGACTTTATTTAAGGGCGAGATTTAGTGAGATTTAATGAGATTCATCGACATTAGAGTAGGTTACATCTACTAGTAGTAGTGGATTCTATCCACATTTCAACAACAGAAAAGGCTACTTCGATATCTGTGAGTTGTCTAAGGGAACAGTTTGATGTTTAGACTGGACACAAACCAAGAAGGACGAAAAAAATGTTCCTTATTAACACACGAATACTTATGTGGCGAAGTACGACGTGACACAGTAGAATGCTGACTGGATTGGAGGATGCGCATAACTCGTTAGAAAGTCAAGGAAAGATGCTGACAATTCAAACATACTCCTCGTCTTCCGCTAAGCTGAACGACGTGTCTGGAATGCTATTTCCGGTGCTCGTGAAAGAATGGTCCAATGAAACTGTCCGTACTAGCCGCGTACTCGGCGCCGCTTGTACAGATGTCACGGATGCAGAGCGCTCTTTGCGAGTGCTAAAGAGTGTCGACCTGCCAGTACAAAGCGGCTGAGCAAGCTTGGGGACAGGTGTTTCTGATCGAAACCCTCCCTGACTGCTGCTTAAGCTTATGTCCGACAGTGAGGTGGACGAGTCTTCCCTGTGCAGTCAGGTTGAATTACACAAGGTGTTATCCTCACCGCCTGAGTTAGGTACTCTCGCCCTTGGATCGTATTGCCTAAATGCTAAATGAGAATTCATAGAGTTCACAGGGGTTCGTCCATTGACAGACGCACGTCTATCCGCCCCAAAGTCATCGCTCTCTCCGTTTTGCATTTCAGACGCCGACTTTGATCGTAGTCTAAAGTCTGGAGCAGGAATACGGGATTTCCCACCAATACCTTGCTCCTTCCTTGGGCCCAGGCTTAAGAATTTCACTCAGTTGGGCAACAACCGAAGCTTCAAACCGAACAGTTTCTAAATCACTGGGGTCAGTCACATCAAACGAATGTCTGTACTTGTTATTGCTGAATCAGAACGACTGGTTCGAAGTTTCGACTTAATGTTTGAATTGCTGTCCACGGAACCTTCGTCGTCGGCACTGCCTTGGCCGCGATCGACGTCCTCGCTATTGGTGCTGGCGCTATCGTGACCGTTCTCCATACCGGAATCTCCACCATTTAGCTCCTTCTCGCGATATTTTATGAAACAATTCCTCCATTTTTTGAAACATAACCGGATCTCGGGTGGCGCGGCAGTTTAGAAGGATCCACATTAATTTTAGTGATTCCGTTAATGGGTAGTTGAGGGCCGCTTGATTTCGGACAACGGTCGAGACAACAGTTCGTGGTCATCATCCATTGGTCCGGGAGTGACGGACCCGTGTTTGCGACAGGCTCCGGTTTTTCCCATCCGCTCCCTGGGCTCGGAGTCACACACTTCCGTGGGCTGGGCGGAAGCTGGCGTCGTCCTCCAGCCGACTTTCCGGATGACTTCTCTTCCCACGCTCTTACCAAATTACCGGTAGATACATACCTGTTGCTAACCCTTTCTGGAATTCCAGAAGAACCGGTCCTTTTCGGGTGTTCGAACTCCCCGTCACTGGGGAGGGGGAACGCGGACCAGCACTTTTCGTCGGTAACGTCTTTGCGTCAGGTCCAAAGACTTGGACACTTCACGCGAGCGGCCGCGCTCCTGTATGGAATTAGGAGAGGAAGATATCACCGGTTGTGTAACATTACTCTTAGCACTCGAGGGTCTGACTTGCTTACCCTTTGACTCGTACATTGTCTTTTCACCGTAGTGATTGTTATGCTGTGTTGACCGACTCCCCGGCGACTCACTATAATGGACCTGTCCTCGGCATCTTGACGTACTAAAGGCCGAGGTCCCGCACTTTTAGGCCTCTGGCGGATCTGAAACCTTTCACTCCTCGTTCTGCTTCGGGATCTATCATTATCAGATGTTTCATCGCTATTCTCATTGGCCATACCAGCACGATCCGCTTCATCCCTAGATTCAGGGTCTGCGACGTTCTGTACAGATCTAGCCTTCGATAAAGCAGAATTGGCTTTAATGATGGTTTTAGCATTTCGGCGACCGAAATACTTTTTAGCACCACCTGAGCCGTTAGAAGCGTCATTTTCCAAGTACCGAGGTGACCTGATCGGTTGCCTCAGTCGACTGTTGCTTTTGCTTTGTGTACCGACTGGCTATGACAGCAGCTGGACCCGCGCTCGACGGCCTGCGCCTGAACTGCTCTAAGTAGGTCCTGTTTGCTGACGCCCGCGACTCATAGGTTGTTCTCTGTCGAAATCGACTGAACTAATTGCCATCGGGAGACGAGATGGGCTTGGTGGCCGGAGCCGAGTCGGCTTAATCACAGTATGATGTGTGAGATTCGGAGATTCACAATTTCGCGGTATGGCTGTGTTTGCTTCTTGCGTCCGCTCTGTCTTATTGCATCCTGGATCGTCTATTACCTGGCTCCGAAACCGTTCTTTGTCGAGCAGTGGGGACAGGAGAAGGTCTTGCCTCGGGGGAAGGGGACCTATGTCTAAACCCAGACCTCTTTAGACATTGGCTCCGGTGTCTGGGAACGCCGCGGAGTCACTGGCTTGTACGGACTTGAGGGCCTGGGGGAGTTGCTTGCGCGGAGTCTCAGAGGGGCTTCTCTCCGGACGAACTCTGCCGGCTTCCAGAGTCACGGAGGACGGGTGTGCTGGGGCGCGGGATCCCAGATGGAGTTTTGGGTCTGGGAAGTCGAGTTAAAGATGAAGGCGTAGAAGGCCGAGGCCTCGTTGGACTTTCCGGGTCTGGAGCGCGGGGGGCATCAGAAGAAGCTGACGTGGTGGAAAAGCTTATCGGAGAGTGCCTGTTTGGTGGATCCTGGGCCGATCACAGACGTGACGTCCGTGGAGTCGACTGGGGACTGCGGTAAGGTTCTCCTGTGTCTGTCCGCAGGTACTCTAATCAACCTCGGAACTTCTCTGTCGTCGACAAATTCACCGTGGACTTTGCACGTCGTGGACTAGCTGGAGGCCTCTTGCGGGGCGACTGCAGACCAGAATCAGTCCGACTGCAGACTGTTTTAGCACGTTGAGATTTAGAAATATCCTTTTTGTCCTGCGGTCTTGGAGACTCGGAACTAATCCGACGACGCAATCTGCATTAGGAACGGGACAGAGCTGTGCTGAGCAAGCTCTTAAACTCCGATAAAGTCATTGTACTTATGCGATCGATATTAATGTCCCCTGCAGTTTCCATGTCGCTGGAGTTTGGACCAGTGCCAGGCGATACGGGAGCCGAGTTGACGATTCTGCCAGGGACATTCTCTGTGAAACCTGGTGGCCTACAAATACAAAACCAGAAAAGCTTAGTTTGGTACCATATGAAAGTTTTAAAGAACAAAAGCTGAAGACATCATGCACATACACTCAGTATAGTGTGCTTAGCTTTGTTTTTTACAATAACATTCAACCAGAGACTCTTAAATGAAGACATCTTCGTAAATTGCAGTAGATGCACAACTTTTTTCAGCTGTAACGTTGCACTGCTTTTGTATAAACAAACTGTTTTTTTTAGCAAACAAATACCGAAAAGCCTTATAAACTACATGTATTGAAATGAACTTGACAGTACATAGCTTTGAACCAATGTGTTAAAGGAGGAAAAAAGTATTGCGAGTTTTACAATGAAATGAGCCACAAACATATGGGTTTTAAATTGGGCAGCACGACCAAGTTTTATATACCAGGACCCAGTTTCACAAACCACGTGCGACATTTTTTTATCGGACAGTAGTGAGTACAATATTTTGTACGTCACTATTACCGTACCATTGTCCTATATGTGCAAATTATCGTACATGTACGGCATACATGTGAAACTGGCCCCCAACATATATCGAGCTGTTCAAGTAAGCGAAAGCGTTAGCCTGTAACAAGTGAAACCAACGACAAAATCTTAGTTTGAGTCATAATATTTTAGCAATATAGAGCCCTTGTCGACTGATGTAAAAATGTGTCAGCTACCAACGATGTATACTTTGGTTTTAACACCTTACCATTCTTTCTTGTGCTATGAGAGGAATACAGCTTTCATGGATATCTTAGATAAATATGTAGATATATAGCATTCGTCAGTTCTATTCCTCCACGGCTAATGCTCATGTTACTATGATGTATACCTGTATAAATTATCACACTTACAAATTTGCAAACTGTGGCATATGACTGCAGGAATATTTAGCAATGTTTACGACAATTAACGGATCACATCAACCATTTCTTTCAAAGTCAGAAATACAATCCTTTAACAATGGAGCGTATTCAGTGATTGTTGTGTGTATAATGTCTGATTGTTGTGTCTATAATGTCTGATTGTTGTGTGCATAATGTCTGATTGTTTTATCTATAATGTCTGGATTGTTGTGCCTATAATGTATAATGTCTGATTGTTGTGTCTATAATGTCTGATTGTTGTGTGTATAATGTCTGATTATTGTGTGTATAATGTCTGATTGTTTTATCTATAATGTCTGATTGTTTTATCTATAATGTCTGATTGTTGTGCCTATAATGTATAATGTCTGATTGTTGTGTCTATAATGTCTGATTGTTGTGTGTATAATGTCTGATTATTGTGTGTATAATGTCTGATTGTTTTATCTATAATGTCTGATTGTTTTATCTATAATGTCTGATTGTGTGCCTATAAATGTATAATGTCTGATTGTTGTGTCTATAATGTCTGATTGTTGTGTCTATATTGTCTGATTGTTGTGTCTATGATGTCTAATTGTTTTATCTATAATGTCTGATTGTTTTATCTATAATGTCTGATTGTTGTGCCTATAATGTATAATGTCTGATTGTTTTATCTATAATGTCTAATTGTTGTGTCTATAATGTCTGATTGTTGTGTCTATAATGTCTGATTGTTGTGTCTATAATGTCTGATTGTTGTATCTATCATGTCTGATTGTTGTAGCCATGATGTCTGATTGTTGTATCTATGATGTCTGATTGTTGTATCTATAATGTGCAAAATTTTTTCTGTCGTCGACACACCCATCCAGTCACAGTAGAGCAGTAATATTTATGCTTTACAACCAGTGAAGATTTATGGAATGCACTGAGGTGGCAAAGCGCCATAAATTCCACCTGTGGACTAAACAATCAAGCGTGCCCATATCGCTGGGGACCTGTATCGACAACAGACCTTACATCTGAGGGGTGAGCCATGCACCCAGCTGTAACAAATGTCTGCGATCACAGACATACAAGATAACCTAATTTGGAGCAGTTCCTTAAGTTATACTGGTTTATTGACATACCCATATCATTTGTTCTACTATTTGGATTTAGTATCCACGTAAAGGAAATTACATAAAAAGAAAATGATAAAAAGTGTGTTGAAAAAGAATGAATCGTAATTTTGCCAAATTTAAGTCAGCTTTAAAAACTTTGCCATCAGAACTAACAGCGCATTATGTGACAGCTTGTCAGGGTGAAGTTACATTAAACACCGAGTTTTCAGTGGTGAAATTCTCTTACGTATTGCGGTTAAACATGGTTAGGTATCACGTTAAAATATTGTCACGCATCACGGTTAATCATGGTTGGGTATCACATTAAATATTACCATGTAATCACGGTGAAATATGATTACGTATCATCGTAGAATATGGCCATGTACCACGGTGACATGTAGTTACGTATCACGATAAAATATGGCCATGTATCACGATAAAATACGCTCCGGTACCACGGTGAAACATAATTACGTATAAAGGAGAAATCGTACATGTACGGTAAAACGAAACTGTAAATGACGATAGTATATGGCAGTTAATAACGCTCAAGTTTATCGGCGAACTATAATCTAACCTGCATTTAAACACATACACCAGTTAACAACGCACACTGGACATGTATCCAATGTCTCATCTCAAGCGATACGAAAAGGTTCATTTTCAAGTCTGTTTGAGGTAATTCGCTGTTTTGAAATACGTTTCGACCAGTTGTATTTTGTATGGGAGAAAAAGCAATGGCTGCAAAAATGACCAATCATTCCAGAATCACTACGATCCCTGACCAGTCTCTACTTTGTGCGAGGGAATCGCTATGTCTGACACAACGTAAAATCTTCGGCAAAACAAATGTAACGACATGATCCATATTCGTTTTCGCCACACTTAAGTTATAGACGGCACTGTGGATCTGTTGCTCTTATTGCCTGATAAAAATTCAACATAGCGGACTGGAAGGCGAAATGTAAGGTCAATTCCTCATATTCTATTTAAAGAAGAATTTTAACAAGCTTTAAATATACATTTTGGAGGGTATATATATACATACATACATACATACATACATACATACATACATACATACATACATATATATATATATTTATATATATATACAAATTTCTTCGTAAATGAACTGACTTTCTTGAGTTGGCCATAAGAATTAATCATTTATATGAACAGTTAGAATAAAATCCAACCGATAAATATTTAACAGAAGATTGGATTGCACCGGTTACATGTGACCATTTTGCCAACAATTTACACTGTCATCGCTGCTCTGTTTTTTCCACATGCTGCAGTCTTTATGTTATGAACACACGCAAAGTGTTAGCTTCAATACATGGGTAAAGCGATAAAGGACTGCCAAGACAGCATAGACTTACCCTTCTGACTGGTCGAAGGACGAGTCACAAACTGACCACACTTCCCCAAGCGTTAGCCCACATATATCCACTGCTTACTTTGACAACAGACCTAATCCTTTTGTGAGTTCTAGTCGAACAGTGTAGCGGACTTCTCTACATGTCACAATTTATTAACGCCTAGGGGTTTGACAGGCACTAAGTATAAGTGGGGGCATGTAATGTGCGCAGAGATCTGGAACTTTAAAAAAAGACCGGGGGAGCATTTCGCCTTGACGCATGCCATTCTATAGGTTTTAATCCAGGTATAAGCCGACTTGTTTCAACACGTCGTGGAATTTCCGTACAAACAACAGATATCACTTACAACTGTTTGCACAGCCACAGCCTAGACGGGATAGTATACACTGTACGTGTAGGTATATGGTAGTGGAGGTGTTGTTGTAGTTGTCCA
This sequence comes from Liolophura sinensis, assembly GCF_032854445.1. NCBI lineage: Eukaryota > Metazoa > Mollusca > Polyplacophora > Chitonida > Chitonidae > Liolophura > Liolophura sinensis. The sequence goes on along the minus strand of NC_088304.1, from coordinate 13,543,141 downwards.
AAAAAAAAAAAATCAAAAAAACACAAAAAAACACACAATAGAAAACAAATAAAAAATAGTTTCTAAAGATAGCTATATACAACAGTAATGTCCAATATCTATTCAAAATACTTTTAGCTCATCCAATGTATTGTATCGTACCGGCAGATTCACACGGAAACTAATTACTGATCACTTGACATTATTATTTTTTTTGGAGAATAATCTGGATGATATAAAATTAACGTCAAATGCTTCGATCTCTGAAGATACGAACGTAATGCTCAAACAGAAATGTGCTACCATCACATATCTTATAGTTCAGAATCATTCAAAAGAGAACTTGAGCGTACATTTTTAAAGTCTTTGGCGTGAGCCGACCTGGGTTTGATCCCGACTTCGAGGCGGACGCTCTAATCATTAGGTCAACGAAGCCGTTACACTTTAAGCATTTTGTTGCCTGCTGCCCTTTTCAGTTATATGATGGGAGTCAGCTTCAGGATGGATGAAACCGGAATGTCCAAAGTAAACTACCGACTTGCGAAGTTACTTACGTATAAATATGCACATTCTATCGATGCAACGAATGGTAGACTACGCAAGAGATCACACGAGTGTCACTGACCACTTATTGCCATCAAGATTCCACAAACAGTGAGGGCTGGGATGTAGAATTCCTGCCCAGGCCAGGATTGAACACGTACATCTTCTGTTCTAGCAACTGAACGGCCAGCATCTTATAGGATTCACATTAACACATGCGGATTACGATTAATACCCACCTTTTACTAGATGCCTTGGTGTCTTGAGATTCCCCTGGGAACGGAGACTGGCTCCTCGGTAAGCGTGAACGAGGGACAGGTCCTGGAGACTTGCTGCGGTCGCTCGGAGTGTTCGGACGTGCCTCTGTCCGGTTTGTCCGGGCCATTGCTCTTTCAACCGGGGTCGCCGCTCGACGGATCGTCCCTGGGGAATTTCCCCCGTTCTGCTTTACTTTAGACACGTATCTGTTCTCTGGTGACATCGGTCGGGGGTCTTTGGACTTGGAAAGTGGACCCGGAGATTTGGCTCTCCCCGGAGAAGGGCTGGTCCATCTGGCACTCGGCTCGGGTGACTCAGCTCTGGCTAAGGGAGAAGGTTTGTACACAGGTCCCGGGGACTTACTCCTGTATATGGACACAGGGGACTTGCTTCTGTTTGCAGTTTGCATGGGAGCAGGGGATTTACTCCTGCCCACAGGCCCAGGGGATTTACTTCTGTTTACTGGAGCAGGGGACTTACTTCTGTTCACAGGTCCAGGAGATTTACTCCTGTTCACAGGTCCAGGGGATTTACTCCGAAGCACGGGTGTCCCGGGGCGAGAGTTCAAATCCGGAGAGCTGGGCCGTGTTGAAAAAACTGCTCTGGGGATTCCAGGAGACTTGCATCGATTCACGGGTGTTTTCGGTCGGCTTGGCTGCTCGGGGGACGCGTCTCTGCTAACAGCGCTGGATCTGGGAATCGGTCCCGGTGATTTACTCCTAGAGACGGGATCTTGTTTGTAAGGGGACTCTCCCAGCTGAGAATACGACCTCGATTTGCCAGTTGACCCAGTATCTGACAGGGGAGACGGGGAATGAGATCTGTCGCGATACGCCGCCAGAGAGGTATTGTCCCTTGTATCGTAATTCCCAACAGAATTCTGAGGCTTACCGCTAACACTTCGCTCAGCGATGTTTCCCAGACTCCCTAGGCTGACTCGTGGAGGCAGCTTCCGATGAACTTGGCGCTCAGGAGACGGACTGCGCATGTGCTGGAATTCCGTCGTCTGCATGTGTGGGGCGGCAGTGGGTCCCGCGACCGACATGCTTCTGTTCGATCGTGCGGTCTGGGGTTTGGTTTGCTGGACGCTAGGGGCGCTGGTTCGGCGCCCCCTGGGCCCCGGGCTTACTCCCGTATTGGCCAGAAGCCGGAGGGTTCCTGTGACCTAAAATAACAAAGAAAGAACATAATTTTGCAATGAGCAATACACTTTACAACAACACATGTAGAAATAACCAGGGTAAGAACGAGATAAACAATGATTCAGAACCGCTGATAATAAAGCGGCTCCTGAATCAGTTGTTAAATTCATCGACAGATGGATTGATCGATTATAAAGTGTATCGGCTAACAGCAGGGTGTAGTAAGCGATCCTTAGTCTTTTCACAGGAATGCAAATTGCATCGAGATGAAACTAATTATGTTGTGAATTTGGCAGAGGGCTCAACTAACGTATCGTATCCAGTTACTTCTGTGATCTCTCCGAATTTTCTTTCGGAAAAATTGCATAAGATCAGCTAAGTATACTCAGATATTCTCCATTCGGCGCTTCATTCTTAGGCTCGTGGACCCAAATGTTGAAGGAATTTTAGTGTCCTCTAGGGATTTGAGGCTTCAAAAAACATTAACACCCAGTCAATACATTTCGGTTGTTCAAATTGGACTCCGAGACCATACGGCTGCTTTGAAAACGACAGTACATCAGCCACTCCTAGTTACCGTTCTGAGTATTGCTACATAGTTTGGCACTTACCCTCTTGGGAAAATATCCCCACTGAAACGCTGTAGGTGTCTAAACCCCGTGAGCTAGATTTGTAAGTATTCTATGTGGAACCTTTCAGATGGGTTTGAAAGGGTTCTGTATGGAACCCTTTGACCAATTAAGACCCGTATATTGTAGTTACATGCTTTACTGATTACTTCTGTTCCTGAGCCATAATTTTTGTTCAGTGAGTTAACACCCAGAGGCATTTCGATAGTCAAAAGAGGATTCCTAGAAAATACCGCTTTCAAAATAGTAAAAAAGTATTTGATGATGGTTTACTAAAGCTGTACCAACGCTGAGTTAAGCGCATTTACCATGGTAACGTATGCTTTCATTTTACGCTCTTATGGAAATTACGACTGAGCACGAAGTACAACTGCTTCGTTGAACAGACCCCTGATTGACTGAATCAGTCTCACTCATTTTAACCTGCCGCACAGACACTGCTATACAGTTTGGGTTGAAATTTACATAAAATATGAGTTTTCAATGCCACACCAAAATTTTGTCTTAATAATCGATGCATTGTAAACACGATTGGTTTTCCAGAAACCCGGGAAAAAAATTCCAGTTAACATCACAGCATTTCTTTTACTCAATTCTGCTTTAATTCTGCTCAAGCCATGGTGTTAGTGAGTGTGCAGTTTGATACTAAATGTATTTAAGGATTTACATAAACAATTGGGATAAAAACTTAACTGCAGTAAATTGGCAGGAGGCCATATTTCACGGGTTACATGTTACCCATTGCCTGCTATCGTACTGTCATATCGGCTCTAGTTTTACTCTCTATGCTGTAAATCTTTCATTACATTCTCATGGGTTCATTTAATGGTATATTTGTGTCAGATTTCAAATATAACTTAACTGCAGTAAATTGGCAGGAGGCCATATTTCACAGGTTGTATGTTACCCATTGCCTGCTATCGTGCTGTCATATCTGCTCTGGCTTTACTCTCTATGCTGTAAATCTTTTATTACATTCTCTTGGGTGCATTTAATGGTAAATTTGTGTCAGATTTCAGACGTATGTAGATCATGGTGGGCTTCCTCACCGGCGCGTATAAAGACATACTTATGTAAGGCTTAACAAACATAAAAGTCTAGATGGGTTTTCTCACGGATCATGATGTGTTTTCTCACGGACGGGTAAACGGGTATTTTTATGTTAGGCTTCACAAACATATGTAAGTCATGATGGGTTTTCTCACGGGCGGGTAAACGGGTATTTTTATGTTAGGCTTCACAAACATATAAATTATAATGGGTTTTCGCATGGGCGGGTAAATGGGTATTTTTATGTTAGGCTTCAACAACATATGTAAGTCATGATGGGTTTTCTCACGGGCGGGTAAATGGGTATTTTTATGTTAGGCTTCACCAACATGTGTAAGTCATGATGGGTTTTCTCACGAATGCCTGCACGGATATTAGTCTGGGTCAGACTAAAAACCCATATAGAGCTTGGAACAGGTTTTCTCAAAGGTCATGATCGTTTTTTCACGGGTGCATACAGAGGTATTACGTGCGACTTAACACGCTGATATGAGAGTCATGAAGAGTCTTGTCACGGGTGCATATACAGGTATTACGTGCGACTTTACACGTATATAAGAGTCATGAAGTGCTTCTCAGGGGTGTATATAGCCAAGCCCTTTATTACGTGCGACTTTACACGTATATAAGAGTCACGAAGAGTCTTCTCACGGATGCATATACAGGTATTACGTGCGACTTTAAACGTATATAAGGGTCACGAAGAGTCTTCTCACGGGTGCATATACAGGTATTACGTGCGACTTTAAACGTATATAAGAGTCATGAAGAGTCTTCTCACGGGCGCACATACATGTATATCTAAGTAAGGTTTCACACGCGAATACGAAGCAACAGAGCTCCAAACCATCCCACAATTTGGGTTCTGACTCCAGAAGAAACATCTCCATGAGAACAAATGAGCCTTTGAGGAGTTATGAAAGCCTTAAGATATCAGTGTAAAACCCAGTATTTGGCCGCCAAACACAGCTGTGTGTCATTTTGACACTCAAGGCTTCTTACAACATGTTGTTCTTTGTAGATTTATGTGTTTAACTTTATAATGCCTTGGAGAGCATATGCAGAGCCAAGCCCTTCTTGCCTGGAATACAAATAGTAGGGCTTTGCTTTTATGACGGATTGAACTGGGTAGGGCCAAGCTCTACTTACGTGCTACAGAAATGTTATGCCACGGTAGATTATCTATACACCTGTGACAACGTTTCTCATCAGCCTTTGTCTCTATGTCTATACGTGTAATTAATTAATTAAATAAATTTTTTTCTTTAATTGATTGGTGCTTAACACTGCACTCAAGAAATTGACTAAGAGAGTGGTGAGTTCTATGGATGGAGGAAACTGAAGTGCCTGGTATAAACCACCGACCTCTGCCAAGTTACAGACAAACTTCGCCACACGCACGTGACGTGCAGATATCCACACCATATGGAAGGAAGGCAATGCAGGTGGCCTTAAACAAACGTTAGACGGTACAAACGGTGGTCGAATCCCCTGGTTGTTTGTAGTCACAGCAAGTACAGTGACTCTTCCGCGGTAATGTTTTATATCTGATTGTATATAGTGATTTATTTCCCTTTCAAAATATAATATTTTATAGCTTTATTTGATTGGTGCTGAACGTTGTACAATTAAGTGTGTTTCAAGAGTATATCAAGGAGGTCAGGTTTATATACCGAGGTTATAATTAAAGACGGACAACGTAGAGAGTAAGACCAGAGCAGCGAAGGCAGCGTGATAGCCGGCAAATGGTCACACATTACCGGTGAAATACGGCCTCTTATTTACGGTGAAATAAGGTCTCAGAATATAATTAAGACGTACGGCATAGAGAGAAAAGCCACAGCAGCGACGACAGTGTGATAGCTGGCAAATGGTCACACGTTACCGGTGAAATACAGCCTCTTATTTACGGTGAAACACGGCCTCAGAATATAATTAAGACGTGCGGCATAGAGAGAAAAGCCACAGCAGCGACGACAGTGTGATAGCCGGCAAATGGTCACACATTACCGGTGAAATACGGCCTCTTATTTACGGTGAAATAAGGTCTCAGAATATAATTAAGACGTGCGGCATATTATGAAAATGGAGTGATATTAACTGCAATTGATTAGACGTCACTGGTCTAGAATTGTTCAAAAGCCAAACAGTCAGAAGACTGGTGCGCGACTTTTTGGAAGATGTTCCCAGCAGAAAACAAGCAAGGTAATGGTAAGTATATCTGGAGAAGTTTAAACAGAGAGCTTTAAAAAAGCTTCACGAGAAGGCTTTACTACACCCACATATTAATCTGCAGGGAATTCGGGAATGCAAGTCTTATTTAGGGCAAAGGCGCGCTGAAAACAGTGCAACATAAGCAATAATAAATCACTCATCCGTAGATTCAAACCGATCGCTTAAAATAAAATCAAAACAATAACGTCCTATATCTCACAAGATCATATTTCATAACTTCCGCCACAGGTAAACCTGACAACGTACGTACAAATATAACATTCTTGAGTGGATTTTTTTTAATAATGAAATTTAAATTTTTTTTTTGGCGATGAGTAATCAGAGACAAGGGTGTAATGTTAATCAAAACAAATGATACTGAAAGCTCAAAAATACGAAGGCCATTTTGAAACAGTCTGGATTTTAAATCAACTGAGAAGGCTTACCTGTTTGGTTATTCACAGTTCATCCTCAATAGCGGATGGTATATACCAGCTTATTATTAGTATAGAGGAAGAACTGTCCATATTTGTCAACGAATCAGCCCGACTGTCGCACGCAGTTACTTTGCTAGTCATGGGAGCATCTGAGAGATATCCAAGTGCGCTCCCAGTCTCACAAAATCACAAGGTTCATTCTGTGTGGGGGTGAAAGCCTGAGACCCTAACCTCCCTCTCCCCTTAACATTGCAGGTTTATGCGTGTAAGACGTCTCCGTGTAAGTACAGAAGGTCGTGGGACGATACCGGCATTATTAAGCTTAAGGTAAAGCTGTTAACATGCTTTGGCAGCCCTTCAGTAGAGGGACATTCTTCGGGAGAAAATAGACCTCGTTGTTCTAAGTATCTAAAATGTGAGGTTCGGCTCGGCTTGGCTGGCTTATAACGGGACCCCTCCCGGTGCGGAGGCTTGAGCTGACCCAAGGCCTGAAGGGCTAATCCAGAATGTATGCGTGTGTGTTCCCCACGTCATGTTGAAACACGCATACAAAAGCTTAAAACTGCTAACAGCTTTCTCTCAGTAAGGTTTTTTTTAGCGTTAATATCCAAGAATAAAAATAGGTGTTGACAATAGCGAATAAAGCCTGTGTGATTCGCGTTAGATCATCGATGTCGCATACAGCATTTACCGTTGTGTGTGCAACGGATTAACTGGAGTGTCACTTTCATTCCAAGGACGGTATCTCAAATACTTACACCTACACATACTAGTCATTGCGCGACCATAACTACTGCGTGTTTGTTTCGCAGTTCTTGTACCTTGTCAAGCTGCTGTTACAGGTGTGTTTTCATTATACTTTGTGATCAAACAAGCATATAACTTGTTGAGAATATTGCTAGATATACAGCTCGGAAATTACAGCTCCATTGCCTACAATTTTCAGCCCATCTTTTGGGACAATTTATTTCATAATACGTCCGCTGTCTTCTCTCGGAAAATAATTCAATGAACAACATAAATTAAGCAATGATAAGAATCTTGAAAATGTAATTCAGTTCAAATTTGATCAATATTTACCGACCTCAACCTTCATCTGGCACGCATCATGAAAACTAAGAGCCGAAAAAAAAAAACGAAAACGGATTTGAATGAAATTTTTGCTATATTATATGCACAGCGGTCAGCGTAAATCTCTAATGTGGTCTGTATTGCTGTCACGGTGAAGCCATATGCCTGCTGTCAATCATAACGATGAAGCGTTGGGTCAGGGGTCCAGAAAACTATGGTGGAATGGGAAAAAGAATGAGGGGATTGGAATGGTGTGTCAGGTGAGTGTAGGATAGGATTATCCAGCCATCGAGTAACAGTCATGTTTGGAAGATAGTTTCTAATGAAGGAAGCCATTCCATGTTTGGGACGCCAAATTAAGGGTCTTCTACTCTATGAATAGGAAGACTGAAGACGAGAACTACGATGACGCTAAAACTCCGTTCACGACTATTTTGACCAGTTTTTAGGTATGTATTCAGTACTTTTCGTTCATTCCAAGGTGGGATGGTGGAGGACAACAGGCAAAGGCAGAAGGGAAGCAACTCTGCTTGCTGACTATCTGACAAAATTGTATTTTAAACACCTAATATAAATAAAAACGTACGGCATAGAGAGTAAAAACCGGAAGAGCGACGACAGTGTGATAACTGACAAATGGTAACACGTAACCGGAGAAATAGGGTTTCATTCTAATAATGTATATTGTCCATTTTCTCGCATCACCTTATAATTGTTAATTTTACCATTATTCTAAACTTGATCGGGGTGGCGTTTGAAGTTGTTTGTGACTTTTGTTTCATATCCAAATGAAATTATGTTCAAACCAAGACTCCACAGTCTAAAGAGCCGAGCTAGGAACAAACCAACTGTTGCGAAACATTTTTTTATCACCTGTTAACCAGTTATAGCAGGGGAGATAACTTGCATTGGTATTGGAGGTCGCACTGTAATACGCCTTCTTCTCAAGATTACGCATCAGTGCGCATGTACAGAACGCGCCAGACGGTGAAGAACGTGACATTTCATGCCTCTACTATAGAACTGGAAGCTTCGGCCTAAATCCATTCTTCTCTGTGCACGTCTTTTACATGTATTTTTCGTAGCCTTCGACTTGAAACTATATCTCAAATCATGCAAAATACAAACAATTGTTTTGCAAGAATATATCTTATTTAGTTTCATGAGTGGGACTAGAGTTATGTTTATTTATTTAATTGGTTAGCATTTTGGTGAGGAGAAACCGGGTAAAGCCCGAGGGAAACCCACTACCACCCGCAGGTTGCTTGAAGGGCTTCCCAGGTACTGCCGGGGAGAAAGCCAGCATAAGCTGGGTTTGAACTCACAGCAACCGCATTGATTAGAGGGTTTTGGTTCATTGCACCCCGCTGACTCCCTCGGCCACACCTAGTGCTTTAACATGGAGAAGGTGCGACTGATTGTCTAACTGGACACCCGAATTATGACATGCGCACTTGAAACTGCGTTTAAGGCTTATGGAAATCCGTTTGACTTACAAACACTGTGTTTCTCGTGTGTGTATGTTTGTGTGTGCGTGTGTGTGTTTTATCCTATGACTTACCTCTAAAGCCACAGCGACAAGGGTCATGTTTGTCCAGGTAATTCTCCAATGTGTCCCAGCCGCCTCCAACTCTCACCATCACGTGATTTCGCAAGATCTGGCGAGAAAAAATAAAAAATTACACTTCATCACCCAATTCGCTTTAAATGACGTTATATTACCCAATGACGTCATTTGCATAGCAAGGATGGTAAATTTAGAAAGACCTATTACAGGATTATGTAAGCTTGTGTCGAGGATATATTTAAAGAACTGCTAGTTAAATTCAGCCCAGTAAAGACATTGACATTGACACTGGCATTGACGGTCACAGTTAGGGGTACCCGACAGGATAGTTAACAGAGCAAGTATATTGGAGCATTGTTTTATTATATCATAGCTGCTGGAATCTTGCCTAATCAAAATATTCGTCTTATGAAAACATTTCATTTAAATCGCTTCGACGCAAAATATCGTCTCGCGAAAAGATTAAAAGTACGATTAAGTTTGGTGTAATAAGAGCAAATTTTTGTTGTTGTCTGAAATATGTTTTACCATACAGCCTTTTACAATGCATGGTGCATTTCATAGCTATTCCGGTAAATCTTATTTGTTGGTATCTGAGATGGAACAGAGGTTTCCGACAATCTGTACTTACCCGCACAAATATAAGGGTCTGTGAGTCGCCGATCTTGTATTTGCCATCTCCCACCTGGATGATGGGGAACTGGGCTGGGCAAGTACATCTCCCCACAAGTTCCCGGACCTGCGCAATAGAAAGTGGATTCTCGGTCACGTGATATTTGATGTATACATTGATTGGTTCTAAAGAATGCTATTTACAAGAATGTGTTGATTTGAATCATATTATGCAACCAAAGAAAAAACTATGAACCAATAATATCGATATATCGACATAAATCATGAGAATTTTGAAGCGCATCCTGGAACCGCATGCCAAAGCCGACATGACGCTACCGTAAACTATGGCGACTTTCGACGATGAAATATCAGCGCCATCTGGAACACCATGCCGAAGAGGACATGACGCAAGCACCTTGTGCTGCACCAGATATTTTGAGCGTAACCAGATTCGCAACGTTAAAGTCTTTGGATACGTTCATTTTTTCAGAAAGTGTCTTACACCAGAGATAGGTAATCAGAGAGGAAATGGTGACGGTTAGCGCAATATTTATTGATGCAGTTTGTGTGGGTATCATCTACCTAAAATTGACCAATGATTTTTTGTTTATAACAACGATCTAGGCCTCAAAACAGACATTCGTATACTAGCCGTCAGTTAAAATGGACGCCCCGGGTCAATAATCGCCAGGTCAATTCCAAATGGAAACCACCAAAGAGCTAGGAAAGTATATATATAGTATGACGTCAAGACGGACTCAACCCACTTAACCTGGGGCTAGGGGTTGTATATTCATCATGTTGAATTAGATCGTCACATTGGATATATGATCAGTTGCAATAAAAGCGCAACTGAGATACATATATTGTTATCGACAAACTAATATTGTAGCATGGTACACGATCTGAATACTGATTTCACTCAGTCGTCTGCAACATACCTTACGTCTTTCCAACATAAATGAATAATGTTGGCTGCTTCTCTTTGCATGATTACGTCTTATTTTGGCACTTCATATACTTTCTTAGTTCTTTTGTGGTTTGTGTTATACGTCGTTTTGGGGATTGGCCTTGTGATTATTGACTTGGAACGTTCTTATTGGTTGACGGCTGGTATACGAATGTCTGTTTTGACACACAGATTCATGAAAACAGGAACAGTGCAGTTTTCAATGACATTTGTTAACGACACGGTATGTTTCGAAGAAGGGCAACGTCTACCACAGGACTTTAAAGGTGTTCTTCGATGAAAAGTGCATAGGCGTTGGGCGTCCGTTACATGACCAATGCTACCAAATAAGGGTATGGGGCCTATAATTTAAAAACAGATCTATTTATTCATAACCTGAGGTGATAAAATCAATAAATCTGGCTAATAAACTTTGAAGTTTCAGAGAATCAAATTTTATTCACCTTGAAACTTCCTAAATTCAGTAAATTGCTTAAATCGGAAGCCTAAGTCTGAGATCGAGTGTTTCTCGAAGAAGACTTAACAAAAACTGGAAGTTTCGTGAAACCGTGTCCTTACATTTCGCTGCGCTATCCCCGCAAAAAATAACACCTGCAAGAAACAGCCTTCAAGTGGCCAACACTGACTGCCTTACAGCAAATGCAAAAACATTGCAGTTATTTGCTTCTTACCTCTTCGTTTAAAGAGATCATTTGTGCTGTACATCAACCAGGCTGCGAACGACCAGAACATTGATAAATTCGATGTCACACGAAGCACAGAGTATACTGTTCTCAACAGTGCGTCTCACGATGTTTAACAGTGCATGCTGTTACTGTTGAGTTAAGGCATTTAGAGTTACCTCCCCTCTGCATTCAGGTGCGAGTATTAACAGAAGCTGTTCAAGGATAAGCACAATAGCGATGTACATAACAGTACGTAAGTGACTCAATAGAAGCCAGCCGTTCATGCCTGGAATTACCTGGATATGGTTAAGAAGATTTAAGCACATTTTGGTAATCCTTATTTTATTCAGATATGCATGTGCAACAAGGTGCTTAACACCAGGGTTTGCTAACCACTCGAGTTCCACAAACGGTGCTACATGTTTCGTATTGCATGAAGTATAGCATATGAGCAGAAAGGTTTTAGGCTGAGGTTTTTTTTCCCGATGTAACACCAATGTTGAGAGCCTTACAACAATACACAGCACTGTCAAAATTCTATTAGCTTATACTTGGTAAACTGAGCTCCATGTCAAGGACAAGGTAACAAAAAGTGCATCCTTCACAATGTCTAAGAATATACTAAACTTCACTTCGCAAAGATATGTACCTAATCGCCAGCGATACATGTCTAGGAGGTACTCTTGATGAGAGACTTTAAGTTTCCCCTTAAGTGTTACACTTTATATAACAGAACACTTACATTACGTCACATTATTTTCCCCGCATTATTCGACTTCATAAATGGTACACAGATATTGCTGCACATAGTTTTTCTAAAATTAGTAAAATTGATAAATCATGTTTTCCATGCAGTATTTGGCTGCAAATGGCGGTCTTATATTGACACACGCTGTATTCTTTAAAGTATTAAATGTCATAAACGGCCCTGTCCCTTTGTTGCTAGTCGTTTCTCATACTGTACAAAACTTTGTCCATGGTGACTAACTGGAATGTGCCAACTTTCTCGGATGTTTACCTTTACATCAGGCCCTGTTTAGCGTTTGCGCTAACACCCAATTCTAACAAGAATAACGATACTTATACCAGCACCCGCTATATATATATATTTTGTATTTATGTATATATTTACTTGATTGGAGTTTGATGCCGTACTCATGAATATTTCATTTATACGACAGCGACCAGAATTAAGGTTGGGGGAATACGGGCACAGTCCGAGGGAAATGCCCAACCATCCTCAGGCTGCTGGTAGACCTTCACACGTACTTTGGAGTATTTCTAGAGCAATCTAATAAAATTGCAATTAACATCACTGCACTCTTTGTATACCTACTTTTGCTTTAACCAAACATAAGGTGCTCGGGGTACTGCAGGTTGATGTTTTTTTTTTACGTATTTCTGCTCTGGTTTTATTCTCCCTGCGACAGCCTTTATATTTACACGAATCGTTAAGTGGATTCCATCGCGTATATGCGTTACCATTTGCCATCACACTGTCGTCGCGGCTCTGTGTTTAGTCTCAATTGTGCAGTTTTGTATATTGTTAGTCTCTATTCTGTAGTTTTGTATATTTTTAGCCTCTATTCTGTAGTTATGTATATTGCTAGTCTTTATTCTCCAGTCTTGTATATTGTTAGTCTCTATTCTCCAGTCTTGTATACTGTTAGTTTCTATTCTGTAGTCTTGTATATTTTTAGCCTCTATTCTGTAGTTATGTATATTGCTAGTCTTTATTCTCCAGTCTTGTATATTGTTAGTCTCTATTCTGTAGCCTTGTATATCGTTAGTCTCTATTCTCTAGTCCTGTATATTGTTAGTCTCTATTCTGTAGTCTTGTATATTGTTAGTCTCTATTCTGTAGTCTTGTATATCGTTAGTCTCTATTCTCTAGTCCTGTATATTGTTAGTCTCTATTCTGTAGTCTTGTATATTGTTAGTCTCTATTCTGTAGTCTTGTATATTGTTAGTCTCTGTTCTGTAGTCTTGTATATTGTCAGTCTCTATTCTGTAATTAAAGCCAAGTATACAAACTGTTATGAACCACAAACATGCTGTCGCCACTGATACTAACTTATGTGCACAGTAATGTATAACTTTATACATGTGTACAGTATAAATCGGGCTCTAAGCGCGTTATCTAAAGGGCAGTAACTCCTGCAGGTAGAAATCCTTTGCACAGCCCTCTCAAATCCTACAAAATAGGCATACCCAAGCAATGAATTCGAGCATAAAAGCAACAGCATGAAGACTAACCCAGAGCACTGATGACAGTGTGATAGTTGGCAAATCACACGTAACCGATGACATTCGGCCTCTTGTCAGTTTAGCTTTGCTAGGGTTTTATTCTAACTGTTCATGTAAATTATTTGATAGTAGCAGCTGGCACCGTGAATTGAGCAGAAGTAGGTTTGACAAAATGCAATGATGTTTATGTCAATTTTTAGATGTCAATGACCTAGAAATACTCAAACAATGTGTAGTCATCACACTTACACAAGAATATCAAGAGATCAGGCCGCGAGGATGTTTAGTCGACCAGCAGAATCCCTGATTATGCTGACAAACAATATAAAAAGGAACAGCGTGGAGACTAAAACCAGAGTAACGACAACATACTGATAGTTGGCAAATGGTCACAAGCAACGGGTAAAATCCGGGCTTCTCGTCAATTTGAATTTAAAGTGTTCATGTAAGTGCTTAAATTGCCACAACCTGCACGCCTTATTAAGCACCTTCCAAACACGCAATATGAAATTCGTTGTTATTATATCTAATTTATGAAGACCACAGTATACCAAATTTGAAAGTAATTGATTTGAATATTTATGTATTTGATTCTTGTAAACAACGCCATACTCAAGAATGACCCAGTTATATGATAGAGGTCAGCTTCATATGCTTGGAGGAAAACCGGAGTGTCCGGCGTAAACCGTCGTCTCTTTCTAAACTACCGACGTAGTTTTCCATACGTGACGTAAGTACGACGTTAAACCCCAAGCACTCACTCCTGATGTGACGTACAGATACGTCCACCATATTGGTGGAAGACAAGTGATCTTCAGCGAACATTACCTTAAAAAAATAATCTGTTAGATTTAACAGAAATTCCGCGGTCTGAGTGATGCCAGAATGTATTCTGTTATTGCAGCAGATTATTCTGTTAAAGATAACACACATATTCTATTAATTCTACTCAAAGATTCTATTAAACTAAAAGAATATTATGATGAATATGACAGAATATTGTGTTATAATAACAAAATACATTCCAGTATCACTCAGTCAACTCAGAGTTTTTGTTAAAACTAACAGATAAATTTTCTGAGTGTATACTACGCAAACAGTAGTCCGCTTATTGTCACCAAGGTCCCACCAACACTGAGAGCGTGGAATTCCACAAATCTCCTGCCCGTATCCGGGACTGACCCCGCAAACCCGTTTGTTCTATCGGGATGAAAAGGCAAGCGTCATAACCACTCGTCAATTAATCTTAATTAGCCCTTCTTGTCGATCCTTAAATAAAACTTCAAATGACTAATGTTCCCCCATTTTCAGTAAACCAGTAAAAATCATAATAGAATATTGTAGTAAGGTTTTCACGCTGATTGTTCCGATAAGGCGATACTGTGTGGTTAAGAAATCCGTTTAAATCCTCCATAAACTGCCTTAAACGTCCGCACGTGGGGTCCGCTGGTCCGGAATGCTTCACTGTCAACAGTGTCACAACAACGGAACAAGTGCCCATTGCCTCGCCTCCCAGCCACTACTTCCCACCCCCAAACTCCAGTGAATGCCATTATTTGATGAGGCACTGCCACTCACGTTGTCGCAACCAAACGCCATTTTCGGCCACACGAACGCGGGGCTGCAGGGGCTACAGGTAACTATGGCAACCACGCGGACTGACCACGTGTGACGCAGTGGTGTCAATTGCAAATTCAACATGGCCACATAATCAAACAATGTCAGGCCCGTAGGTTCGCTAAACTCCTAAAACCTCCACGGGATTTTCGAGAGAAACATATGACTTCCGAAAGCACAGACAAGCAGTGGCATGTTAGTGACAAGCTCCTGGTAAAATCTGAATTAGCCTTTACAGAAGTTTGACATTTTTGTACCTCGTGCCATCGGTTTTTTACATGTGTGATGCCTATACAAATTTTACCCTTGGCTATATTTTGTAGACCGGCTGTGTATTTCATGCTCATCAGCACCTTCTGTAATACGGAGCGTTTCCCGCTTAAAATTTATTTAATTGTTTCACTGGTGCTTTAGGCCGTACTCAAGAATATTTCACTTATACGACGACGGCCAGCGTTTCTCTTCTATTACATTGCAGTGCTTATGACTTATAGGGCTTTTTTCACGAGCCTGAATACTATACACAAAGTGTGGCGCACACGCTTGTTTATAATAAAAGAACACATGAGAGTTCACCGACTGGACCGACTTGTTTTAACGACCCACTTTTGGCAATAGTTCTTGATTTGACAAATTTCTAATCAGAACAGATACAATAAAATCCTACATCGACCAAGACACTTTATTTGCAAATATTTCTCATGTTTCACGTTTTACGTGTGTTTGTTCTGTGCGATTAAACACATTAATCAACAAGTTTATTTTGTTGTGGACACAGGTTTTCTGTTGCGTCTGTTGTGGCCAGGATTTCTTTGTTGTGGCCAGTTTTTCTCCTTTTTTGCATGTTTTCTTAAAATATGTTATGGTTATATTTTTTTCCACCGAGAACAAAAATCAACCGGCTAAACTCGCATACATCGACACGACTAATCAGCTATTCAAATGGAGTCTGGCAGAAAACTGATCTCCGTTTTGTTTAGATTATACTACACAGTGAACATCAGCTTGTATCATGCATGGCTGTATCTATTTTCATACTTTTTCTTAGCGCACTGAAATATGGATAATGACTATTCAATAACCTAAGTGTGATAGTCTTCTTTTCTTATCAGTACTTAGTAATGTACATAAAATTATCCAATTTTTACAACTGCCATTTTAATTGTTCACACAGCTGGCTCCATTATTACCGAACAACAACTGAGTTATCAAATGACAGTAATACATACAGACTGTTCATTGCTCTACATTTCCGTGTATCCCGTACTGTTACCAAATATATTGCACGCAGCAACGAAAAAACGAATTCAACAGTCTAATGATCACATGCACACCATTTGACTTTCTCTTACACAACAAAAATCACTTTGGAAAGGAAATCGAGTCATTATGATGTCATATCCTGTCTGTTTGGCGGGGTTCAGTTCGTCAACTCACGCGGGTTGGTATGGTGATCACGATGAGGATATGACGTCATTCTTTCCACAAAGCCTCGTTAACATAACCTCCGGTATAGAAACTCGTTTTCAAATTATCACCCATACTTACCGCGACTGGGACAATCATTGGAGATTAACATGCGTGTTATAATTTGCATGCATCACTGATAACCGCTACATCGAATCGGTCATTTAGAGACTTTGTACGATTTACATTCAACGCCCATCACAATGCTAAGTATTTCCTATCAAATGAAGCCTTGTACTTGGTCACCTCTCAGCAACAACACAGTTGGTAGAGCGCCCGCTTCGGGACCGGTAGATCCAGGATCAATCCTTGATCGAGTCATACCTAAGACTTCAAAAGAGGAAGTTGTAACTTCCTCGCTTGGCGTTCAGCATGAAGGGGATAGTGCAACGACTGGTTGACCCGTATCAGTATAATGGCTCGGGCGGGGCGGCTTACTTGCCTTCGGTACGTCGTCTCAGTGAAGCAGCACTAAATAAAAGAGCGGTGGAAATCCGTCCTGCAACAAGGAGGCACATTACCCGTACACGCACCCTAATGATTCCTTCGTCGTCATATGACTGAAAAATTGTTGAGTACGACGTTAAACCCCAAGCACTTACTCACTCACTCAGCAACAAAAACAACAACAACAACAAGTCAGCCTTCGTGATATAATTATCCAATAAACAGTATGACTGAACAGAAAGCGCTTGTTTATGTTGCTTGTTCCCGCCACTGGTTGTACGTGTTGTATGCTAAGAAAAGACAATTACCAACAACTATCAACTATTAAAGTCTCGTAGTTCAAAGTGCAGTAGGCTACGTATGTCTCCTGGGCAACCAGCAGCCGATAGGTATCCACGAAGCTGCATAAAAGATTTGCATTATAACTGCTGGAGAACTGATTTGATAATAATGGCACACGGGTTTCATATAACAGGCTGGTTATACATAATACATTTCTGTAGCCCATGGCTGTAATTCTCTAGCCAGCTGAAATATGTTTTGTTTCTGTTTTTTAAAAACCAAAACGCTTTATTCTCCATTCTACAACAGATTGTCACAAAGCAAAACAACACACACACACACAAAAGAAAAAAAAAAAAAAAAAACAACAACAAAAAACAAACAATACCCTGAGATAACCCAAAAGTCAAGCAGGTCAAGTCCCTCATCTACGAGAGACCGACTCCAACGATTTATTCGAATCTACCGCCATGGCTTGGAGAGCGCCATTGCTATCGAGTTCACCTCACTGGGACGCAGAAGCTCTGACAATAAAAGAGGCGAAACCGACACAGCACCTGAAACGTTTTATTGATCAAGTGACAACAATGCCCATAGCTACGCGTATTTCAACAAACATAGCCATGACAAGAGGCTCTCGTTGAGGTCCGTGTCTGGCGGATTAACCATGAAGTTTTACCATACCGCCACTGACCCGAAGATAGTTTTTACTTGATCAATACACCATCAGAGCGGCGGCAGTTTGAACTGGAACAATTTCTGTCAGTCAATATCTCTTCGAGTTGTATTATACACGTATATTTAGCAACGAACAAGACTATACATGTTCAAAAGTAGGGCTAGATGCAAACACAATCCACTGTACCTAGGAATGTATTCGTTCAGGTGATTTGAGTCATACAGACTATATCACGTTGAAACACACACAAGAATGTGCCTAGAATTTTGAACCAATGAATATTAAAAAATACTCAAAAAGTTATGTCGTCTTCTCTAAGGTTGCCTATATAAGATTTGTTAAGGTTCTGCCTCGCTGTGACTTTCATGCACTTGAACAGTCATTTCGGGAGTTCAAATCCATTGCTCACTCTTGGCTGGGGCTTTAAATCTTGAGGTAAGAAGGTCGGTAGTTTACACCGGGTAGTCCGGTCCCCCACCTCTCCCGCACACCAAAAAAATATAATAATAATAATAAACGCTAAGATCTTGAAGTGACTTTACAGAACTAAGTAAATCCCCTTTTATATTAGTAATTTTGGCCAAACAATTGTCGCAAGGCAGCATTGTTCACGAGAAAACAAAGGTAAATTAACAATAACTGCGACAACGCCCAAAATGTGGAGCACTCCCGACGTTATCTGGAAAACTGTTTCTTGAAATAAATTTTTTCCTAGTAGTTTCCGTCCTTTACAAAAAGATAAGTATGTTATCGATGACAGGTAAGGCAAAATCCGTGGGAAGATAACGTTGGTAACAATGCATCGGCGCACCCACTGTTAACCGATGACGTCAAATATACTATAAAGGTACTAATTGTGTTAACCTGAGGGCTGTAAGGTCAACTCGCACATACACAGCTATGTATATAGAAATTCCAGTCATCAGTGTTTAGTGATATAAAACTACTGGGCTGTGCACTTTTAAGTACCTTCAAATGAAGTCATTAACGGCATGCCTAATGCAAACATACGCGTGGTATCAATTAGAGTATGTTAAAAAAGCTAAAAAAAAAACAAAAAAAAAACAAAAAAAAACAAACAAACAAAAAAAAAAACAGTAGAGCGTATACAATTTTGTCAGAGTGAAATAGAACTTTGCAAGCTGGACTAGGTTAACTGGGACTGAAAATAGCCCTCAGCTGGGAGGGGGCGGTGTATTTTGTACACCTGGAAGAGAATCACAAAGTTGGGTTTCAGACCGACTGCAGAATTGGTGGTTGCGATAGACTGGTAACCGCTTTGCTATTCGAAACTGCAATTGTCAGCTCAGCAAGTAGAGGTCGTGGTTGGCTATGCGCACAACAAGTTCGACAAATGATTCATTCATATGAGCCTCTACCATATGTGTATCAATCTATATAGCGTTAGCCACATTGTTTGCTATAACTACACAATTATGCCTTTAATTTATGTTCCACGTGTTACAACCTCATAGAATTATTAAAAAATGCTACCTTCATACATATTTGTCTTCATTCTGTGCAATCGTCTATGCATGCCTATTCAAATCTATGTAAATAATTATTAAAGAAAATAAGTCTTTATAAATTGCTTGAGTTAAAGTAAAGCAGTTAGCCGTGCGCATCGAACGCCTCAAAGCACACATGATAATTAACAACGTTTAATGAGATAATTTAAATGATTCGTTAGTTCAAATTATCTCGATAAAAAATGTCCGTTAACAAAATATTCAGCTTTCTCAAGATAGGTCTGTGTTAGCAGGGATCCCCTCCCGTACCCACACCAGAGGGGAGGGGAGGGGAGGGTATATTTAGTTAATCTGGACTTACACAGTTGGGTTTCAGGCCGAATGCAACATTGTTTTCCTGTGCAAGAAAATGCGAAATTGTCTCCCATGCAAGAAAATGCAAAATTTCTCCTGTGCAAGAAAATAAACACTTAATAAAGTAACGCAGTAAGCCGTACGCATCGAACGCCTCAAAACACACATGATAAATTAACGATGTTTAATACATTAACTGAGTTAATTTAAACGGTTCGTTAGTTCATTTTATTTAAAAAAAAATGGCCTGTTAACAAAGTATTCAGCTTTCACAAAATAGGTCAGCTTTGTTAAGAAATGTTGACTGGAGGTAAAATGATTCTGCTAAAAAAGTGAGCTGTGCTATTTCAAAACAGCTTTCCATTGTTAAGTATATTGGCCCAGTACATGTATACTTAGGGTTTTACGTCGTACTTAACAATTTTTATGACGATGACGAGTCATTAGGTATGTGTACACATACTGGGTCTTCTGTGGCAGTCCATGCCGCCAAAGTGCTGCCGCCAATGAAGTATCATGACGAAGACACCGGACAAGATACTCCACCCAGTCGCATGTATTATACTGACACCGGGCCGACCAGTCATGTTTCCACGCTTTAACCCTTTAGTGCTCAGCCCCCAGCGAGGCAACAGCAAGTACCCTTTTAAAAGTTTTTGGTATTGCCCGGGCAGGCCATTGTAAAGTGTTAACGCGTAAATCTTGCAATGGCTTCATACACAGCCATGTATATAGAAATTCCTATTATCAGAGTCTGAAGAGTAAGATTAAAAACTGTCTACAAAGAATTCAATTCTCTGCTATTCTAGAATTTACTTTCTGCGACCTCCTTTCTTGTTGTATGCACTTCCCTGTACATGCACGTACATGCAGACACAATTAGTTCAATGAACTGCACTTTTGCTTACTTTGATGCATAGGATATGGTCAATTTTATTTATTTTCCCTCTCTTCCATTTCTTAACTATGTACTTATGTGGACTACCGTCACAATTGTAAAACTGCTTCTTAAACTGTAAAAGAAAAACAGAATGAAGAAATAAACCCCATTAAGAAATGGAGAGATTCGAGGGGACAAACTGATGCTGAGTTTACCAAGAAATTGATTCTAGACAGTCTAAGCCCGTTGACAGCCTTATACAGGTGATCTGGGGTCAATCTGGGACAACGATGGAACAATTTTAGACAGCCACTGCATGTACATGTGAGCCCAATTTTGCCCCCCCCCCCCCCCCCTACACACACACACTTCATGGTAACCGCTCATATCTATATATCGTTTGCGTGGAAACGAGGTTTTGGCGTATCGGGTTTGTGGAGACAACATTTTGCCGCATACTGGGTGGGTAGGACCTCCGAAACAAGCCGATCAGAGGAGAACTGACAAATCAGAAAGCAGAGAATATATACTCTAAGCGATAATAATTAAGAAATATGCTGCCTTCTTTCTTTTCGAATATAACGGCATTTACTCAAACATATTTGCTTCTCGCTTATTTTACTAATATTGGTATGTACACGACTATATACTATTAAAAAAAAGGAATGCTGACGGAAGTACGCCAACAAAATCTTTCTGGTGCTGGATTTGAATTTCGAACCTTAGATGATGGTAGCCTGTTGTGGGGAAAATACAAACCTCGTGATATTATATATGTACCAAGCGCATGTCTGAAGCTCGTTTTATCGTATAACATCGCCAGCACGATGACGGCCACCCACGACAAAACCGTCGTTGTCTCAGTACACAATAATGTTCACCGGAGCGAAACAACTTAAACATTTTTCAGCGACAAATTCACGTGCCGTAAGGCGTACGGAATTTCGTTGAATGAATAAAAGATTGTATGATAATGTGAAACTAGACTTAGTATTCACAAAGGGTCAGCACGATTTGCCATGAAGTTCAGTTTGATTTGGACGATTTTTTTGACAGTTTCTTTCTGGTGTGAGAAACTGGCCCGCTTAAGCGTTTATTTGAATGGTAATTGTTCTGGGATGAGATTAACTGACAGTACATATATTCACATTTATAACACGATCAAGTCTACCACCAGTCCTTACTGTATACTGGTCATAATACCAAATGAAATGACCGAAACGGATCGTGGGCGAATTGAATGCGCCATAGACGTACATTTCATTCGTCTGTCTATTCGTCTCAATTATGTGTGTTTAAAAATGTAATCTCTCTATGTGTCATAAAACAAATGACCCTAATGGCCTAAAACGGTATGAAAAACGCCGCGAAAACAGAAAAAATTGAATTGAATTACACGAACTAATTATCGCCCAAATCGTGATTTACATGAATCGATTTCTTAAAATTGGCCTAAATTCTACATGTCTTCGAGGAATAAACCACAGGTAACCCCTCCCCCCACCCCCACCCTATATAAACACTGTGGTGCGCGTTCGAATCCTATGCTGATAATAATTACGTCAATGACTAGACATCAATAACTGTCAGACTCTTATGTATAAACAATTATATACAATTACAATCAAAAGCTCGTATCTGACCATCCACAAAAACATAATCTCATAAAATCATATGCGGATCTAATAAGTCGAAGCTTCGGTGTGGAGTTTTATAGCCTTTTTGGAAGGACAGCAGTCCAGTTCGGATTTACGTTACCAGTTGGGGTTACATAGTGTCGTATCTCCTCTGGTTTTTACTCTGCTGGAAGTCTTTCACGGGTTACATTTGACCATTTGCCCAGTATCACATTGTCTTTGCTGCTCTGATTTAACTCTCTATGCTGAAAGTCTATTATATTATATAGTTTTCTCTATTTTCGGGACCATTCGATTCCCATATATATAAATCAATTTTCATTCTCTGAAATTCGGAATACTAAAGCAATTGTATTAGCGTTTAGATACCGTTTCCGTCAGACTGTAACTACACCTGGGTATTTTGACCAATTTCTTTAGGATTAGAGGGATTCGAGATATTTTGTTTCCGTACGTAAAGTATGGATTATATACATGTTGATACCGACGAGCAAGGTCTAGATATGAGCTGCCAATCCATAAAGAAGGCCATCTTTCAGTAGCCATGTTGTAGCACAGATGTTAAATACCACTTCCTGTCAAGATTGCGTTTGTTCCGCTATAAGTGAGTTTGAAATTCATTAAGTACAAAGCTGATCTCCAATCTGACGTCAATGATTATAGCTTATGTAAAGTTCTAATTAAAGTGTCATTAAATGGTCGTGATTTTTTTTGGTGGTGGAGGGGGGGGGGGGGCGGTCAAAGATTGCTTAGTATTACCTACTGTTACATTTTAAAATCTGACACGAAAGGTCTTAAGAATTTTAAAGAGATGACGTTGAAATGAATGATCTTGTTTTGGAAGTCATGGACACAGTAACGACGCCCGCTGGTAAACATCACATCACATGTCACATTTGCTGTTATTTGTCTTTCAAACGTCATTTTGTTGCCAAGAACATTGGTTTCTAAACATTGGTTTCGAAAGCAGATTAGCGCGATTATTAAAATATCCTTTTAATAATAGTGTTTACAATACAAAGTTGCGAATTTTCCAGTACCTTTGCGCTATATGTATTAGATAGGAAGTGCTGTTACAATTCAAACGTTCTTTGTAGCTTCGATTACACTGTGCTACCAAACAAAGCAGTCTCAACCTCGGTATATATGCACAGGTGTACATAACAGTCCCCGACTGTTACATAATGGCACAAGTCACATTGCACGTGTCTTCCAGCTGGTCTGTTAAATCCCACCAACGCACACGTCAAATACCGACGAGCTAATATTATGCTTTAAGTTTCACTCTCCGGGGGCGGGTGGGGGGGGGGGGTCATCTGGTAAAAGTGACCAAATTAGCATATATACATTATATATACATGTTTCCGGGCCGAAGAGATTAGGTGCATGATACAAAAGGCAGATGTGACCCGATGTAATACCTGACAGGATGTAAACCATGCATACATCAGTCTGCATCTCACGTAATTAATGTATAATTAATCGAACGACAGATGTCCGTTTCACGCCAGAAAACAGGCCCAAACACATTCGATGCTTTCAGTTTGATTATCTTACTGGTAACCGCTCACCTATGGGGTTTTTTCTACAGCCGAAAAATATGTTCTCGCTTTTGCAAGAACGGTTACTTTGCTGTCTACAAGTTAAGCCATTATATATATATATATATATATATATATATATATATATATATATATATATATATATATATATATATCCATGCATGGTATACCAAGAACACAATGTAGACATGGGCACTGGCATAGCACGTGTGGAGTACATAAATAATTTACATTACATGCTGACTTACGAATTTCAATGCGCAAGAAATTACAAATGAACTTGTATTGTAGTTCATTCAAGATAGGATGATGAAGGCTGGCCAACTAAACACAAAAGGCTCTGACAGAGGCTGACGATAGTTATGTCGTTTACACTTCCATTTAGTAGGGCTCCTGTATATAGCGGTTACGGGGTTCACTCCAAAACCCATCAGCGTGTGTCTAATCCTTTCCATCACCTTGTTGTGTACAGACCTCAGCTGTTTGTGTTTGAGACTTATGTTTAACACCTACATACATGTTAGTGATTTCTATTAATATAAATGCTTTGTCGTATGGCAAACCACCACCCCCCGCCCGCCGAAAATCGCGCATGCAATCTAATTTAAGATTAACTGTGGGGATACCCTTGGTACTCAGGAACGCTGTGATTTGGCAAGAGATCCAGACTCTGCGAAAATAAAATTCGACAGCTAGGTGTGACAGAATCTTTTATTTCTTTGGAGCATCACTGTCAATTTCATAAGTCGAATGGGGTCTTTTCAGATATTCCATATTAGAGTAACTGTACGATAACGCAAAGCCTTAATGCAATGTGGTATGACCTGGAACGCGTGACTTAGCTAGTTAAGAGTATCCAACAGTGTTTCCAGTATCACACAGGCTGGTGGAATAAGAGTCACACTGGCCGATTGACTTACTGGTTGATTGACGGACAAACTTATCCACATTTACGACAAACAGGGTCGTTAATATACATGTATCTATGGATCGAGGTCATTCTGACCTTTGCTTATATAGTACAAAGATAAGAGCGAGCATTACGGAGAATTTACCGCAGCAGCAATAAATATGGGGCCATTATAGAGGGGGCTAATCTAATAAAGGTACCCATATATCTGGTCATGCTATTCCCTGATAATATCCGGCATGTAGAGGTCATAAGGGTGTAGGGGAACATAAAATAAACACATACTGAGAGCCATGTAATGTTTACATTTAGGACAGTATTATATGAGGTAATGTACATTTACTATACAGGCGGTGTTTACAATTATATATATATATATATATATATATATATATATATATATATATATATATATATATATATATATATATATATATATATATATACATTGCATTTGCCACAATTTATAGCACCATAACATCTGGTTTATCGCTTACTTCTAATCAGGTTTCAGTTAAGTCTTTGAGGGTATCAAGGAGTGGGTAACATAGTCATGTTTTTCATATAGTTAAAAAACAAAGTAAACGTGAGCTGTGTCCGGGGGAATATATTCGCTCAGAGGTACCGGAAATGTTTCGAATGTATACACGGCAAAACCACGTCTTAGCTAATACAATTCTTTTATTAGCGCACTTTACAGTTAAGCAATTCGGTTACAGACACTAAGAAAAATTGACCAGCGGCGGTTTCGAACTCATTGAACTCAGCACGGTATCACCCTTCAATCGAGACTTTGCCAAAATCAACTTTAATTTTCTATATCCAAACGTAAGGTTCGTGGGATACAAGTCTGACAGGAACACCACTAGGCAAAATCAACACTGTTTCGTTCATTTCTGATGTTTAATATCTCAGTGTATATATGAACAAAAAGGTTTGTATCAGTGAAACGAGTGAACTGCAAGACAGAACGAACACAATAAGATATTCTGATATATACAACACAATAAATAAAGCTATAGAAGGATTCAAGTAAACTCGGGGTCCGAGTTCACGACATCGCATGGTTTGAATTATGCCAATATTCTACAGTGTACAACAATGTTAGCTCCATTTATACATGGTGTTGAGACCCGCGTCATTTATGCGTTATGTTGAGACCCGCGTCATTTATGCGTTATGTTGAGACCCGCGTCATTTATGCGTTATGTTGAGACCCGCGTCATTTATGCGTTATGTTGAGACCCGCGTCATTTATGCGTTATGTTGAGACCCGCGTCATTTATGCGTTATGTAAATATGAGTGATCAAACAAATTTTTCTGTTTGCCTGTTCAAAATAAACCTTTGAGCATCACGCTATGAAACGCTCTTTTAAGGTACAACCATGCAGCAATTCTTTACGACAACTTCAATTTCAGTTTATTATCTGCTATTCATACAAGTAATTAAACACACACGTCATGTAGGGTATCCATATAGCTGCTAATATTCAATACCTTCCGTTACATAAACAGTTTATAAATTACGGAGATGAAAGAATCGACACTTGCGGGTAAGTTTTACACGTGATATAATCTGGCAGGTGTTTGAAAACTGAAAGTTTGAACGCAAATTTCAATATGCACCTGAGTTAGATTCATGTTAATATATACAATGCAAAGCGCGTGCACGGTAGTTATGTGTTTTGCCGATTATGGTGTCACGTGGTGAACAGCAAGTAGCTTTATTCATCATTCCACACAACCCGTAAAAGAATATCTCCTATATGTCAGAAATATTTATTTCTTTTATTTATTTGAATGTCGACGTTAAGAAAGGTGTTATGACAGATTTTATGGGTGGAACCAGGTCGTTTTTTAAAGTATTTTAGACTATGCAAACGGTCCCACGAGCGTCACCAAGATAATACAGGCAGTGAAATCGGGGGTCAAATTAAGGGTGAATTTTTTTAGAAATAAATACCATGACTTACCATTTCGTCCAGGGACCTGAGATCACATGTTTTGATTTGAGGAGGCGGATCCCCTGCCAGTTCAGCGTCGATTTCTTCCTCCATCTGAACCAAAACTGGAGCCAGCATCCCCAATTTGGCTCCAATCCGAGCCACTTCCAGCAAACACAGCACAACACTGCGCTCATTCTTCCTCAAAACGAGGTCGTCCGTTTCGAAGAGCAGCACTTGGGGAATCCCCAGCTTCCGACACCAGCTGATGAAGTTAGAGATATTGTCGCGGGCTTGGAACGTCTTGGGTTTGACGCCATGTTTGCAGGGGATTCCCCCATCAGGGATTTCGCGGATGAAGTAGGAGCGTAATTCCAAATCCGCGTGAACAATGCGACGCTCGCGTGCGAAATTCTGAACGCTGACCGCGTGATCGCACAGTATCACGCCTGTTTCCAAAACTTCAAAGAAATTATCCACAGAAATATCGATTCTGTACAAACAATAAAACCATTCCGACAGATCTTCTTTCATAGCGTACAGGTATTCATCTTTGCTTTTGAAAGGTTTGAACGGTTTAGGATCGAGCACTAATAGCGTGCCCGAGCCTGCTTCTCCTTCTGTCCCCTCCATACTTCCCCGGGGGTGGGGGCAATAAAAAAACCTAAGGGAGGCAGGTGAAATCTCACCTGAGTATCACAGACCCCCCATCACGTCACATCGTATAATACAGCATTAGCAGCACAAAGGTACAGATTCCACGGTACAGATCAACATAACGGTCAGACCGTAATCCAAAATGCCTGACACACTGACGCCTATGAGGCCGTCATTTATTAACTGGAGTCGTTTGACTATGGCACCGATCCAACAGTCCCGCGAGCTCGGCATCTCGATGACGGTCGGGCAAGCCGTGTAGCTGACATTGACAGGTAATCACCAGGCAGTCACCAGGCTTAAGACCGCCCGACCATTCCTACATAGCCCAAACGGTGTACACCAACTTAGAGGTCCCTACGTGTGGCTGAACTGTCCTCGTGGGGTTGTCCTTTTCTTGGGATCACAGTCCAAAAAGCTCCGTGGTGAGGGGGTATAGGGTGTTTGCACTGCGTAACGGCCTAACGGCTCAACCCTTTACCGATCTGTTTCGTTTGCCCCGCGATGCTCACCTTAACGTCGTCCGTCACTCACAGCTAGTCTATTGTATTAACCGACAAGCGCCAGGTGTAAACGCTGTTCTGTGCCACTCGTCACGTGACCTGGAAAAGAAATGCAAACAGGGGCTGTACTACACATTATGCCACCCGCACCATAGGTAAATAAACAGGTAGCCCTAAAGGGAAAATCTGTAGGCATAAAAGGTTACGCGGTTTGAAGCTATGAATATCTGGATATGTACATGCACGGTATAGTAAACCCGGCTGACGCGTTTAGGCTCTCGACACATAACAACGACTAGTTTGTTGCGAGCGTGTCGCTTGAGTGAGTCCTTGGGCTATATAACTTGGGGGTTGTCCCTTTCGTCGAGCAGCCAGCTAGCGTAGTGTGCTCGGTGAAAATATTTGGGTAGAAATCAATACTGTGCCACTCGACTGGTTTTACAGGCATCGGATGACAGCTAATAAGGAGCGGATGCGAATTAAATTGCAACCCAACTTCAACCCATGCAGGCTTAACTCCGACTTTAACAGCACAAATGTCATTATGTATGAACTAGAGTAAATGAAAGATATACCCATGTTCGCTATAAAAAATTATACATCTCTAAATCTATATTCACGTAATAAAGAATATATACCGATGTTCACTATAAAAAAATTACACATCTCTAAATCTATATTCACGTAATAAAGAATATATACCGATGTTCACTATAAAAAATTATACATCTCTAAATCTATATTCACGTAATAAAGAAACGCCATTATCTTTATTCATGTGATAAAGAAACGTCATTATCTTTATTCACTTAATATAAGCAAATGTAAAAGAAAGAATCAACAGAACGTTTCAATTATGAACAAAAAAGAATCTCTCTCCATTATCCCGTAAACCTGTTCGATTTCCTAGATTTCGTCAGTTTACTCGCAGACATATTCAGTTGTTATAGATATGTAAAAAATATGTAGATATTTATCGCGATCTCTTTAACGACGTACTTCTCAGTTGCACATCAGATTATGCATATCAAGAAACCGACGAAGCGACGCCAAATTTGCTCTGATGGTATGTCCGGACCACCTTATGCTTATCGCCGAACAGGTGTTCGGAAATGAACATTCTGTTTATCCCGATGATAACGCATTGTGAGACTGACTACCTGTTGTTATACGTCTGCGATGCGTGTGGACTGCTTTTATCTCTCATACAGGAATGTCGATGGGTAGACTTTATATACAGGTATATAAACGCGTTTTCTAATTAAAAAAAAAAAAAGAAAAAAAAAAACATGAATAAGTAAAATTGAGTCCATGGGGAATGCATGTATGTGACTGCTATTTTTTTTAGAATCCATTAAACCTTAGCTCTGATAACGAGAAGGAGTGACATGTGTCTCTTTTGAATTACTGACAGTTTATAGTCATATCGCAAACAGTTGACTGTATACTCAATATTCCCCGGTTTTATGTACTAGGACTTTATGGTAGGCCTAAGTGACGTCACGGGTAAAAGTGACGTCACGGGCCTTACCAAGCCACGTGAGCTCTGGGGGATTAATTGCCGTCAAGTCAGTGTAAGATTTAATTCGGTTTACGCAATCTTGCGTTAAGCGTTAAATCTCCTCTCATAACGGCTTTACAACCGTCTGCTAATCCCTGCGATTGGATAAACAGCTGTGATTTGTACAAGATTTACACCAATCTCTTAATTACAACAATTAAATACGCTAAAACGACTGTATACTTTCGACCTCTTATAGGTCAAGGGGATTATAGCAGCCTAGAATATATTAACCCGCTCTACTCGTCCGTTTTATTCGCGGCCGTATTTGCTTACGGATTTACTCACTAGTATTGATTTATTTTTCCAGTTTAAGTGTTTATTTATTTATTTATTTATTTATTTATTTATTTATTTCGATTTTTACACACCTCTGAAGTTACCAGACGAAGTCAGACGGGAACCAGAGAAAAAAGACGGGAACCAAGCACTATCACAGCTGACTGTCATGCGCACTTGATAATCAGAAATCGTCAGTAGCGAAAACCGAAGACGATAAATCAAGAAATAATAGTATTCTTACATTGCGCAAAAAAAAATCAAATTTTGTTTAGTGCTGGAACTGAAGAGACTTCTCCGGGGTTCGAACACGCATTATAATCTATACT
Organism: Liolophura sinensis; assembly: GCF_032854445.1. Lineage (NCBI taxonomy): Eukaryota > Metazoa > Mollusca > Polyplacophora > Chitonida > Chitonidae > Liolophura > Liolophura sinensis. The sequence goes on along the minus strand of NC_088304.1, from coordinate 13,513,177 downwards.
GCACAAATGAAAGGGTAACAGTATTGGAAAAACTACGTTTACATAATCTTCTGTCACAGAATATTAACGATGTAGGTAAAAACTTTCTCGGTTTGACTCAAATCAGAATCGAACACAGATATTAAGGCTCTCAGAACTGCAACAACATTAATGTTAAACGTACAGTATAGGAAATCCACTGTCATTGTCTTTTGAATCGTTGATTTTATCGAAATTTGTTTATATCTACAACTTTACACAGCTTTGTATAATAAGGTTAGATTTGTTAAAAAAAAATTACTTCGTCATTTTACATAAGCAACATGCACATGAAAGACTACGAAGTGACATGCGCTGTTGATTTAACACATGAAGTGTTTATGCCACAGTGATTCACACAAAATTACGTGATTACCTTAACATAGTAGAAAAACATATGTGCTCAAAACCCTTTCGGCTTTAGTTGGACTACAGTTTCTTTTCCAAGCGAAATGTATGACCTGACAATAGGTCTATAGTCACAATGAACCTGTACAAAATGGAAATCTGTTACGACTGAGGCATTAACGCAGTCGCTGTAATTTGTCTAGAGCTTCTACATCTAGTAATTAAGTAATTAAATAATCTGTCATGATGTGCATTGATTTCGTAAATGCAACCAAAGGCCAATCATTTTTCACCGACTTTGAAAAGAGTCTCAAAAGATCAACAAAAAGCACGTTCACAGCGAAAAACGCCTAAAAAAACATCACCTGTTTAGAGCAAATGTTCAACAAATCTTACAAAGACCTACACGTACAAATAGCGCAGGCTGTCGTCTTGGGCTGTTCCACACGGTCACGTTGCTGTCACTCACTCCAGTCATCAATTTCATGTCTCACGTCAGACCGACAGCTGAACGAAATCAACACCTCTCTGAAACCAACACCTGGCTGAAACCAGCATGCATGTCCATTTAGTACCGTTCTTCACACCTCGCGCATGGGCTTTACACTTGATTAGCCAATCAGAACGCAGCACATTCCTGATAAAAATTCATTTCAACCGCATATTGTAACCAATTATTAAAGGCTTCGCGAGCGATGGGATTGGACAGGTTCGACTATTATAAGTGTAAAAATCACAGGCGTTTCGTGACAACTTGAACATTTACGCATTTGTGAATACGGTACTTGTTGTGTAGGCCTTATTCACGCTGGAAGGGCGATAACTCTAAGAGTAAAGTTAAAAACTGGGTCGGAAACACACAGTACCACAGCACCACTCTAACGCTGTGCACTAAATGAGGTTTAGTAAAGGTGAAGGTGTGTGAGCTTGAAAAGCGTGTCAGTTAACACAATTAAAAAAAAAAAATAAAGGCAAGAGAGACATTTGTATGAATTAAACTTTTGTTTTCTTATCCTTAGGTTAAAAAGCTAAAAGTCTATTGCTATTAGTCTCCGCGAAAGCCTCGTCTGAGTGAGTAAAGAAAATCTTTGTGCGAATGCTTTTTTTGTCTCCTTAGGTATAAGGTTTCGCGAAAAAAACTGGGAAACCTTCATGCAAAGAGTTTTTCTCACTAGGTTAAAGTCTGCAAGCCCATTGCAATAAGGTTTCACGAAAAAACTGGGAAACCTTTATGCACAGGCTTTTTTCCACTAGGTTAAAATTTGCAAGCCCATTGCAATAAGGTTTCACGAAAAAAAACTGGGAAACCTTTATGCACAGGCTTTTTCTCACTAGGTTAAAATTTGCAAGCCCATTGCTATAAGGTTTCGCGAAAAAAACTAGCAACCTTGAGCAAAGGGGTTTTCTCACTGGGTTAAAATCTGCAAGCCCATTGCTATAAGGTTTCGCGAAAAAAAAAATGGGAAACCTTTATGCAAAGAGTTTTCCTCCCTAGATGAAATCTGTAGGCCCATTGCCATAACGTTTCGTGGAACATCTGGCCTGATGTCATTATTGTAAATCTTTGTGCGAAGACTTTTTTCTTCCATTGCTATAAAGCTCTGAGAAAAGCTGGTCTGGAGTTACAATTAACAGCTGTCCATTGCGATAACGTTAATGAGAAAGTCGGTTCCCGTGTCCGTCCTTTAAACCTTTGTCCCAAGGTTTTTCTCCCCAGGTAAAACGTTGCAAATCCGTTGCTTTAAGTTTTCGTGGAAAGTATGGTCTGGGGTCAGTTTTGCAAAGCCTTTTGGGTAAGGTTTTTTCCTCAGCCCAAAAACTGTAAGACCAGTGTTATAAGGTTTCGCGAAACGTCTGGTCTGAGATCATTACTCTAAATACCGTTGTGTGGAAGGTTTTTCTCTATCTTAGAAAGAGTATGGTTATTTGATCAGTAAAAAGTTTAGGCAAAAGTCTGGCCAGGGGTCAGTATTGTAAACCTTTTTAAACACATTAATTTTCTCCGTAGCCTAAAAAACGTAAAAACGTACATAAGACGTATATTTGACGCCATACAGGATTTAATTTGCTCTACCGGAAGTGAATTTCGTGAGAATCACACTAGTATGTATCTGATGTTAATACGATCACGTGAACCCAGTCATCTGCCACTCTAGAAGATCCTATTCACATAATTATACACAAACAGGGACGTCTCCACTGACACACTGATGGATTTAAAGCATAAAAAATATGCGGAAAATAAAGAGAGAGAAAATTTAATAAGAATACCCTTATTTTCGCGCAGCATCAACACCTTTATAGTTAATGGTATAATTTATAGTCGAATAGTGCATATATATATATATATATATATATATATATATATATATATAAGGCGTACCGTGCATTCTGCAGATCGAGTTAGGGAGGGAAACTTGGTCGTCACTAACGAGGTACTTGACCCAGACTCGAGGATAAGGTCACATGGACTAGAAAAAACGCTAACCTCTTATGTTAGTAATCTCACCTACGCAATGGCATGTCTACTTTAACTGGCCACATACACACACATATATATGTATGAATTAGACATCAGCAATTCTGCATGGTTGCTGGTCTATATTTTACATAAGTTCAGCCCTTTTCCTGGAGGTCATACATACAGAATACCAGCTCCTTCCTTGGCATAGTGTTATCTCGGGATGTCCTGCACTTATATCGTGTTACGCCCGCTGACTGTTGAACAATAATCACTGACAGATGGGACAGACTTATTCTTATCGGGAACATATCGCTGGTTAGGTTGAGGCTTTAAGTCAGACGGTTTGTTAGGGTATTTTGCGAATTTATTTAATAAATACTTCACCTAACTGTGAAGCGTGTGTATGACCCAGTTAATCACGACCTCGATTACACAATTCAAATTATGAACACCAACATTTATGGAGCAATGCATATGAGAGTGATGAGACATCAGTGGGTATACTAAACAAACATATGTAATTCAGTACGGTAAGTTACCATTAATGTATGCGACATGACATTAAACATAAGGACAAATAGACATAGCTGATTAATAATGTGCGTACTTGGTTATACAACCACAGAAAATAATGCTGTGTTTATAAAGGCTCTATATACAACAGGGCAATCATCCACATCCGGGTATGTGACAAGAAGATTGGCTACAGGCCCTACAAATCGGCATCCGTTAGATACGAACTCACGACCTTGTTAATGAGAGGATATCAGTGAACTGAATCGCTAATTAGAGTGATGAAGCTGTATAAAACAAACTGACTACTGACTGACCTCTGTCAGATACGAACTTGCGACCTTTTTTATGAGGGGCTATCAGTGAACTGAAGCGCTAATCAAAACGACGAAACCGTGTAAAAAAGGGAGACCGCGGACGAGGAACACGCATGTACGTGAGATCCGCGCAGGGATGAATCAAAAACAAACTGAGAAATGAATATAATCATAATGCATGGCCTAAATGTTGGGAATCCTTGAGTACGGCGTAAAACACCATTCAAATAAATACATAAATAAATAAATACATAAATAAATAAAAAATGTTGGGTCACAAAACATAACAGGCAAGAGCGACGCTCTAGCTTCTAGCATTAATTGAGAAAATGGATTTACACATGTATTTAATGTAAAACATAACAGCTAGCAATGGGGTGGGGAAAGAGGTGGTAGGGACGTCTAACATATGAAATGTTGTAGTTTTAAAAATGGCTCTCTTACCCCAGGGTGTACGAGACCTCAGTTTCTTATTGCTCATCATGGAAATCTTGCTGTTGTTTTTTTTTTCTTCGGCCCTTTGAGACTCCCCATTTTCTGCAGTGTCATACATGGAACACATATACATGCGGGCCAATAAACCGATAACCCTCTTCATTCAAGAGCTCTGTCATATCTGAGTTATGTGCGAAATTTATTTTCGTACGTGATCTATTTTTATTTTCTGGGTGTTTATGGCGGATCTTTCTCATCATCTGACGAAAAGGGAAAAGTTTTCTGGTGAAGTTACAAGTGTAGAACGCACAGACACAGTACCAGTATCCCGTCAGTTCCGGAGGTAAGTCATTTTCCTCACTAAAAATAACCATTCACATGTATTTTTTACGCTCGCTCGCAGCATGCCTACTTTTGATAACTCGCGCGAAAACTCGACCGTGATGACTGACAAGCGAAATACGGCATTACTCGAACATGCCTCACGGACTTACTCCGGAAACGACCGAGTTCGGCAATAATCATATAGAGTTGAGAGTTCGCATTTTAAGATACGTGCAATGTACGAGATGGACTCGCTCGCTGATTTTGCCGACAATTTCATATTTCACACTTTTTGCATGGTTTTTGCAATGGCTGATTGATCATTAACACTATACAATCTCTGTCTGGTATAGTTCCGTACTGATATATGTATTTCAATATTTATTTTTTAGACTATCAGCTTCCTGCGGATGGTCTTGGATATCTTCTGAGCTCTGCCCGATTTCCCCCCATATTCTAGCCGCTGTCATATAAGTGAAATATTCTTGAGTATGGCGTAAATCACCAGTCAAATAAATAAATATTTCTTGGTTTTATTATGGATTAGATTCGAGCATGTATTAAAAAAATTACCAAAAGTTTGGAAGAATCGCAAGGAAGAGCAAGAAAGCATGACTGGATGGCCCGGTGTGAGTATAATATGACTGGGTGGGGTGTCATGCCTGGTGTCTTCGGCATGATACTTCTGTGGCTGCAGCACTCTGGCGGCATGGACTAGCTCTGCTACGAGAAGACACAGTATGTGTACACACACCTAATGATGCCTCGTCGTTATATAACTAAAAACTTGTTAAGTACGACGTTAAACCCCCAGGCATATATATACATACATTTACACAACCGTATAGGTGAAAAATTCTTGAATATACGGCTTTAAACCCCACTACAGAAAACTAATAAATACAAAATGTAAATGCATATATACACACATTATACCTACCGGTCGAAATTCGAGTATCTTTCGAACACCCGAGGGCCTGATATGTTTATATTCCAGTCAATACACAGGCCACGGTTTGTAAATAAACGCACATGTGCCGCAAAAAGTCCGTCTGGTCTCCCCATGCTGAATCAGCTCATCACCCGGACTGACGACCCGGAACCCACCCCCTCCTGCCCCGGTCTGCCTATCTCCACATGTTTTCCAACTTTCGGAGAGCTGTGTTTTACTGGCAAGGACTTTCCGTTCTACTGAGGCAGGCAGGCAGGGAGAGAGAGGGCGAGAGAGATGAGCCGTTTTGTCAAGCAGAACACACTTCAGCAGTACACACTTCACCGTTAGTCACTGCAGCCGTTCCCAAACACCACGTTACCTTTAGGCTGGTTACTGGGCTGGCTGCAACGAAATGGCCATCAGCGGTGCACTACGCCAACTGCTGCATCTGATGTCTAACACTGAAAATATAGCGATAGAATCAACTACACAAACAAACCCCTATGGTAACATATTGCCATATATATATATATATATATATATATATATATATATATATATATATATATATATATATATATATATATATATATATATATATATAAAATGTGCGTCTGAAATGTGCGCTTATTTCGTAAACAATTGAAAGTCAAAAGTTTGTAAACCGTTTCAATACTTTGCGAAACTTGAGCTAAATATGAGTGTATATGTGAGCCTGTTTTGTCTGTGAGCCAAGTTACATGGGACAAACCTGACAGAAAAGTCATAACAGTGAGGCAAATTATTTAATGCTATGTACAATATTCCGAGCTCCTTCGAATAAAGCGTCCATCTGAGGACACCGGTAAGGTCGTAGGTTCGAACCCAACTGTCGCTAGATGCGCTGCGGCTTTAAATTATCAGTTTTTGAGGTACACGTCGAAAGGGTCTGGTTTACTTCGGTGAGTAAAGTTACCTCCACCCATGTGATGAACCCGGCCGGCATTGTAAAAGTGAAATATTGCTGAGTATGACGTTGATTAATTTTAACAGAAAGTCTGTTGTTCGAGTGATGCAGAATGTCACGCATGTAGCTTTCACGTGACAATGGAAACATATGGACATTTATGAGCAATAACAAACGGATTCACATTTAACATGAACTACTCTGCCCGGTGTCCCCCTCCCATAACACTTGCCGCCGTCGTATAATAGAAATATTCTTGAGTACGGCTTAAAACACCAATAAAATAAATAAATACATTAATGACACGATTTATACACGAATGCACATGCATTGTACGTACGCTGGAGAGATGGTCAAAATGAACGTGTAGGTGCACACCTACGTGTTGCCGTCATCTTGGATAGACAGCAGCTATAGTTCCTTGTTTTCCCCACGTAACTGTCATGCAGGGCTGTAAACAGTATCGCTGGACTTGTAGTGTTGCCTCGTTGACGCATATCACAGCCATGATCTAGCAGACGGTAATGTAACTGTCACTCACAGGCACACATATGGAGGGTATTAGATACATACACCATATGTATCCCCGCACAACCATTTCACATATCCGCAAAATAGGACCAACAGCATTTACACATGTAGCCCGGTATTATAATTTCTTGTGGCACGCTGTTTAATGTATAGGGCTCTCTTCCATCTGTAGGTCTATACTCCACTCCTCCACCCTCGGGCTGAACGGTATCCACAGAATGGCTGTCATTAGCACGTGTACACCAGAAGCATGTGCAGTATCATATCCAAGCCTGGTCTAGGGCAGGAAACGCCAGGCAATTATTTTCAGACTATAAATGTCACAGTCGTTTTGAGGCTATAGCTGTACATGCACGCTCAAAACGCTGCAGACTCGACCGCCATTGTAGAAGAAAGCCTCCGTCTATATACAGCTTTAACCCATTCCATCCATCCACCCATCCCCTTGGAGCGTCTTCGATCGCTTCCCTGCTCCATGCAGTCATCGATATAAAGCGAATGAGTCAGTTACAGCCCACAACACACGTACAGACGGTTCCACCGAGACCCAAACGTTGCCGGCCGCTTCCCGGTGACTCAAAACTCGCACGCTTTGTCTCCCAGCGTAACTGCTATTCTTCACCCTTGCAGACTCTCCACCCAATACCCGCGAAACATCTGAGGGCCGACAACCAGTGGAGCTTGACCAAGTTGCATATGTGCATGGATGTGCATGGTTCTAAAGCCGGCTAGCTACAAGCCAGTATGTTAAAAAAAAAAAACACTTTCAGGAGATTAAGCCACAAACATGAATTGGCTTCCTATTTTTTAACGAGGACAAGCAGCTCTGTCTGTCGGTCCGTCTGTCTGTCGGTCCGTCTGTCTGTCGGTCCGTCAAACTTTTGACGTGGTATCTTTCGTCATTGGCCATCAACTTAGAACGAGGGGGCTTTTTGCTGATGTCAAACCCATTGTAAATTTGCGCTTGTTTTCCTAAGGCTAATTTATTTCTTAATATTATTATATTACTTTATTTTTTATTTTATTTTACTTTTTATTTAGCCGTTTTTAATTCAGTCCTACACGGAACACTGGCTTTCTCTCCAAGCGTTCGTTGGAAGGTCTACCAGTAACGTGCGGATGGTCGTGGATTTCCCCCGGACTCTGCCCGGTTTTATCCAACCATAATACGTAAACACCAGTCGAATACGCAAATATATAAATAAATCCAATCGAGACCAGATTGAACAGTGGAAGAGATATGTGCAAAATTCAAAGAAACTGAATCTTTGATAGGTCTCGATTTCCCACGGGCTCTGCCCAGTTTCCTCCCACCATAATGCTAGCCGCCGTCGTATAAGTGAAATATTTTCGAGTACGGCGTAAAACACCAATCACATAAATAAATCAAATTAATATGCTTCCTGTATTGCCATATAAGCATATCCTCTATAATTTGGGCTGCTCTTCTAAGACGAAGGTCCAAAAAAAAAAAAACCGGTCGCCATCTGAAAATCCAATATCATATTAGTTAAGCCGAACATTTCCCATCGGAAACATATGTCTTTGGGATATATTTGTACGATCTACACATTCTAAAAACTCCGTATCCGGTATCGCGGGTTATTCTCAAGATCAATGAATAGTGGCCATTATCAGTCAACCGTTGTCGTCTGAATGTCTGAATGGAAAATACTATAAAAATAACGAGTTTTGCTCGTACACAATAAAGGGGAAAACACAGACGAAGTGGTCAGCATGCAAAGCAAAGCACTTTGTTTTTCAGTCGAAACTTTAGTCTTCTTATAGCTATAAATTGTCAGTCATATTGTTTATTAAAGTACCATTGTACCATGTATTATATACAAAGTCAATTGTGGTAAACGTGATTAAGTTGACATCTCATTTTGTCTTATTATAACCGTATATGTACTTTGGCAGTTTCCAATCTTTCCAACGTGGAATTACGTGCAGTGACTGATGCAATGTATTATCCGAATGGCTGATTCCACAAGTTAGTCACTTATAATTTCATTTGTAAATTGTCTTTTCGAAAGCAATGAGCTCGTCAAAGGCTTCATTGAACACCACTTGTCTTTCATCAATATGGTGTACTTAAGACCTGTAACTTACCACAGGTCGGTGTATACTATAATTACACAACATATCGTCCCACACACAAAGTACACAACGGTATATCGTCGTTGACTAGCCTAAATCGAAGCTAGTCGGTTTGGTATATGATTAAAGATGGGATCCTCATCTGGCATTTTCAGATGTGACGTCGCATTATTTCACATGTTGTGACATGGACACTTATGGTGCATATGTACCAAGTATACATGGCATAGAGAATGGGTTTGTGGGCGGATCAATACAATAGTAGATGCAGTAACGTCACAGTGATGACGTCATTCATATGACGTCAACACTCAGTAACTATGACTGACTATCCTATCATTCAATTATGACCACGAAGGCCGAAATAATCCGGAAAATGAAACCAATGTATAAACAACAGTTAATGATTACCATGATAAGGTGATATCTAATTATTTGTGGGTTTTGTGTTTGTTTGTCGCGTGGCCTGAATTATTCTAATCACCGGCTGATGCCTCTTGGTAAATCTAGCGTGTAGGTCTGCTTGCGAAGGCTTGGCAAATACTCCGCTCTGTGTCCTCGATGTATAATGCCTCTATAGCCCTAACAACGGCCGAGATAATACGCTGTAGATAATATGAAACGATAGTTACCAGTAGCTCTTGTTTCGCCTCAGCTATTCTTAAACTTTTAACTTTTCCAAGCCGATTTCCATTCATATAGGGGTAACTCTGGCCCATTAAGCAGTAACTCACTGCGGCTATCAGGGACATCGAAGTCGCGAGTTCGAATCCAGCTCTCGATGTTTTGGCTGCGCTTTTAAATCGAGAAGTTTCCCAGGTAGGTCGGTGATAACTCTGTGCACTCTGTGCAAAATTGAGTGAATAAATCAAGTTTTGAGTTAAACGTGACACCTACATCTTACGCATATGCATGTCCACTAGTGAAAGGTCCTTGTTATTTTATAACTTACGATCATTTAAGCTTTTCAGTCACTGTAATATATTTGAATTTAACACTGTTACTTAATTTGACCTTAATTCAGGCCTGGAGGCTCCTCATATTAGAAATGATACTGGCTTTGTAACATTCCTCGCACAAGCGCGTATTCCATGTATACAGTTCGTGTTGTATCTTCAGGTATACTTGCATATAAATTTTGTTTCGGAACTAACACTTGTTATATCAAAAACGTAGAATAATATAGCAACTGAACAATAAAAAACAACAAAGATACATTTACCTTTTTAAGCCTTGAAATTCCAGTGTGTAGAGAGTCCAGCAAAAAGACAACTGTGTCAACTTAAATTCTGAAACTCACGAACTTTTACAATATATACATAATAATACCATAATTTGGAACATTCCTTATTGACGTGTTTACCTAAAGCCAATTATTTCCTCATTTATACGATTTAGGGAAGATCCACAAGTATAATTACACTGGTAATTAAGTGAAGCCGCAATATATACAGTCACTTTTCAACTGCCCAAATAATTCAGGCATCATTTCCTAATGGCGATATTGGTATGGTGCATGACCTCATCATCAAGTTTTATTGACACGCCCGACCACGATGCAGTCGGTTATACAGTACAGTTCTTCTAATTTTTAGGTCAGATATTAGTAGTGCTGAAAGGGGAAAAAAACATTTTTCTCTCATTTTTTGTTCTGGAAAAGTGAAGATATGTATATGTGGTTCATTAGATAGGCTAATCATGTTAGAAAAGAGAAACTGTGTGCTATGTAACAATTACATGTATAATGGTTAAACAAAGCAGACCAGATGTCCCAAAAATGAGAAGAATCGCAGTACGTGTAAAACCTCATGATCCTCTTAGCTTATATGCCGCTTATACACTCGACTGGATCTAACAGGAACTGGAGATGTCCATTTGGTCACATATATGCGGTTCTACAGCATTTGGTATAAGATAACAAACCACACAAGTCAGTAGTGTTAAAACGTGAAACAAGACTTGGTATGTGGACATGCACGTGAAAGATGACCTGCTGTATGCTGTCACGTAAAACATGATTGAAAAAGAAAACCAAATATATGTGTATGTTGAAAAACGCGGTATGTTGACAAAAAGGACTGCAGATATGTTGACAAACCCTTAAAATAGGACTGCAGATATGTTGCCAAACATGTAAAACATTACTAAAGATATTCTGATGAAGATGTAAAATAGGACTCCGGATGTGTTGACATACCCGTAAACAAGACGGCGGATGTGTTGACATACATGTAAAACAGAACGGCCGATTTGTTGACATACACATGAAACAGGACATCATTTATGTTGACCAACACGTAAACCAGGACGGTGGATATGTTGACATACACGTAAAACAGAGCGGCTGATTTGTTGACATACACATAAAACAGAACATCATTTGTGTTGACGAACACGTAAAACAGAACGTTTTTATGTTTTTATGCAGATGTGTTGACGTAAACCAAGATTCTCAACTGAATGGAAACCAGTTTCTCGTCGGAATTGTCAAATTCTATACAACTGGTGTTCTGTAAAGGCACAATAATTTAAAGTTTGGACATCGGACATTTACACAGATCTTCGATTTTGTCTGAAAACTGCTATTTGAAGCTCGCGTTGGATGCAGAGATCTCTGTATTTGCTGTTCTCTCTTGAAGAGACGTTTTATACACCGGAGACTGTTCGCAAATGTCCGGCTTAAGCCATCCAGACTGAACTCCATTAAAGCAAATGAATGCACTTTCCGAAATCAGTGTTTTCTAACAGTTTCAATTCGCTCAGAATTACAAAAGTTAACGTATGCACGAAAATTAATGAGCGTGGCCATATGTGGATGTATAGAAAGCTGCAAATTTCGTGCCCTTACATTTGATTTCATTCTCCACAAAAGCATGACGTCACAGAACATACACGCAGGCCTTTGAAACCCGTGTGTGGGGCATCCGGTTGACCTATTTGCAACAATACTGATAATGACTGGTCAAATGCATGTTCTTGAGTGACATTTCGTAAAACGATCCGCTCCAAGGTTGAATATTTAAGTTCCGGTGACATCACGTTATCACCATAGGCATAATTCACAGAAAGGTGTCGAGAAACACGGTTTTCTAACATAATTCGATTCCAAACACTGGAATTTAAAAATCTATTTTATGTGATTATGCTTTAATGCTATATGGCGACTGCTTTTTCACTTATTCTACATGGCGGGTCAATATTAAATCACTGACGTTTGGTATTTCACTAGCAAACTTACATTATATCACATTAAACTTATATGTGAAGTACATATAGGCGCACCATATTAGCGGAATACTTCGTAATTGGCCACATGAGCGTCGTCGACCCCTGAAATCTACAACATGCAAAAATGCGTTATTAATACCAGATATATATTCTGCGGGCAGGCCATACTAGTAGCCTCTTCGACTATGCTGTTCTTTGTGTAAGATTGCTCCCATTTAATTCGAAACTTCTGTCGAAGGTTTCCTTCGAAATTTAGGTTATAGCCTAAATGCTCTTGGACTGTAGTAGGCTTGGTTTTTTTTTTTTCAGTTGTGACGTCCCCAGTGGCCCTCCTCAAGAACATGTGGAAACGTGGAATTGAACTTTGCCCTTTCTTCGTGAAGTATGTGCTTTGATTTACTATTGGAATGATGTTTTACGGTATACGACGACAACAAGCATATGAAACACCAAGACAAGACAGCATACGCATGTATGGGAGGTAACCGGGTTGCCCAGAGGAAAATACAGCTCTTAGTCAGGTTCCTGACAAACACCATGAATGTCACAACTGAACAAGCCAGAGCTGGATTCGAGCCATGGACCTCAATGGCCAGGTGCCGATCGGCTCAGCCCAGAACAACGAACAACGAATTAGACATCGACAGCTCAAGAACGCGTGGGTATATACATCCGATCTTTGGCATGTTACTCAAGAACTTTCCCAGGTGTGAAGTAAAGATGTGCAGAACCAAGCTGGTGAAGGACAAGTGGTACGCAAACAGCCACACGAGCAGTCACTGATCACCTTAATATAGTCACTAATTCTTATGAACGACAAGTCTTCAATCAACGAACGTTACGTTGGGCAAGATATGATAGCGTCAAGATAAGAGGCCATATTTCATCGGTTACGTGTGACCATTTGCCAGCTATCAAACTGTCGTCGATGCTCTTGTTTTCCTCTCTATGCTGTACATCTTAATTATATTGACCACTTCAATATTGTAAAAATATTTTTGAATACGGCGTAAAACACCAATAAAGTAAATAAATAAATAAATAAATATTGTCACCAATTCTTGTGAAAGGCAAGTTGTCTTCACGAACGAACGTTACATCGCACAAACGAGCTTCGATGACCACTTATTGTTATCGACCTATAAATTCCCTGTCCAATGTTGGGTGTTGAACCCGGGCATCGCGCATCCAGATCGCTTCGATGGCCTAATGGTTAGAGCGTGCACCTCGAAGTCGAGTGACCCGGGATTAAACTCGGGTCGGGTGATACCAAAGACTAAAAATGTACTTGTTGCTGCATCCGTTGGTGATGAGCAGTGACAGGTTGGAGCAAGGAAACATTAGGCCTACTGGTTGGCCCGGTGTGACTGAGTGGGGTATCATGTCGGATGTTTTCGGCATGATACTTCAGTGGAGGCTTTGACGGCATTGACTCGCCCTGCTACAAGAAGATGTTTGCACACACCTAATGATTCCTCGTCGTTAGTATGAAAAATTGTTAAGTACGACTTTGAACACCAAGCATTCATTCATTCATTCATTCATTCATCGTGTATCCTAGCGACTGAAGGACACAAGCCTCTCATCACTAGACCACTTGCTGCTGCATTTAAACATTTACAACTTAGTTTACATATGTGTAAACCCTACAGATTGACTACCAAGGAAATACCAGACGAGATCTGTTGTTTCGGAGAAAGCCAATGCATTTGTTTCTTTATTTGATTGGTGTTTTACGTCGTACTCTAAAAATAATTCATTTATATGAAGGTGGCCAGCAGAAAATCAATTCGGTTTCAATAACATACCTACTGGCATGTACATATATGTCCAATCACACAAACACAATGATTACAGAAATCACACAAGACACAAGGGTCTAACCTTTTTCTTTATTTTTATTCTTGCATATAACTTAACAGGGTATAGTTGGTCCCCGTCTGTGTATACAACAATATAAAGGTATGTTCTTTTGGTAACGTTCGTAATACAGAGCACGGACTGCTCCATCTGTACAGTTATCTATAGCCCCTTAGAGCTGTATTATCAAAAGGGAGATCTCCAACGCTCTATGTACAATGGTGTGTAGGAACTGTACCGCATATGCTAGTGGCCATCGTTATACAAGTAGTTTAATCTTCCGATTCCATTGTTATACAAGCAGTTTTATCTTCCAATTCCACTGTTACAGAAGTAGTTTGACTTTCCAATTCCATTGTTATACAAGTAGTTTGATCTACCAATTCCCCGTCAGGTTTGACTTAGTCAGTCCAAAATTGAAACCCGATTGACATGCTAATTTTTGGATTCTAAAAGTTAAAAGTCAGAAAAAACCCCCACAAGTAGTTCACAATTTTGAACTTTTAGGATCACACACTAAGCCTTTTTTAAATGAAGTTTTAAACTTCGACATGGATAAACTTCGAGGAACACATGCATCGAAAAATATAGTTTTACTTTTGAACTTGTGCTTTACTTTGTTCTCCTGCTTCAAAATAGTTTCTACAATGCTTAAACTTCACCTACATTTACAGAGGCTGTGCGTTTTGGAAGACAGAACAAAAAGTCCCTATTCAACAAATCCATCATTATAGGATACCGAACATCTCATTTACATTTAAATTGCTTATTTTTCACATCTTCCCCTCGTTCTTGGAACAGTTCAAGTAAACCGTGCGGTAATATGTGTAAGTTCGTTAAAAATACATGCTACTAATAGTTTGATGTAAACCATGGCAGTATAATTATGTTGTAACCATAAATCAAGACATCCACGGGGATTCTGCACGGATACAGACTATACAATAACTTCTAGGCTATGCTATAACCTATGCTTGTTACTGGATTGTCCGTGGAAAATAGCACTTCTATAATTTAGCCTTTTCGCACGGAAAAAAAGACATTCAAGGTTTTTTTTTTCAAGTAATTACCTATTTTCACCATCTGATTATGCACATGAAAGTACCTTTAAAGAGTCAGCCAGAGGTGTGTTCTTAGCTCGTAATGCTTTGATACAGCGCATGTTCCCCTCCCTATGCTTGCCTTACGTGTAAATTAGCTATGTAGGGAGCGGCGCATGCACTGCAAGAAGTATGTTCTTGGCTTTTAAAAGGCACATTCCACAATGTTGTGTACCAAAAACATATATACAAAATATGTCCCATTCAGCACAAAAGATTAAAATGAGAACATGTTGAACAAAACTCTTTCACCCATTTGATTTTACATGTAGTCATTTTTTCCTAGAGGGAACAGAAATTTACCTCAAAAATGTTTTTGGCAGCCAATTTAAGGTGGTAAGTCGCCAATTTTCCACGGCAAGTTACCAGCTTTGTTATAATCCAACCCTTACACATTTGAATTATGTACAATGTTCGTCTTCATGAGCTTTCAATCTCACTGCAAATGTTTTAGCTAGTTCACAAAACATAAAATGTTAATTTTAACACCAAGGCCGAGAGATGCTAGTATGTACATCTATTGTGTTATGTAACGTAATACTCTGTTACTGTTGCATTTAATAAAAAATTTAATTTAATAAAAAAACCATACTTCTCTGGCAACCATAAACTACATCCCAAATGTACATCTTTTTACGTGCAAAAATGTTGCATAAATTTTCAATGAGATTTTCAACGTCTCTCACGCAATTTGGCAACTCAGGGCCAAGCTGAAATGACCCATTCTTCTTTTGTAGTGAAGTAGTTTTACATTATTTGTTAGCCCACTAAACATCACTGCAAAGGTGGTAATGAATAGTGTACCACACATCTTATTTTATAGACGGGAAAGTCACCATATTCCCCCGAATTGGTGTACGCCGTGAGACAAATAAATCTGAGTGCCCTTCTCTGATTGTATCCTTTAACTGTCAGACAGTAGGGCAGGGAGCCAGCCTAGCAATGGTAGAGTGTGAATAGAAAAAAAAAACCAAGCCCATCCTGTCAGAGAAGGATGTGTCTGGCAATCTGACAATCACTGAAAAGTGACGCATAATTAGCTATGTGGACAACTCATATTTATGAAAATGATTATTTCCTGTCTTGGCTATGATCAATACAGAACAATGACAAATCAATACAGAACAATTACAACTCAACACCAGTTCCTGTATAAATTTAGGTGCACTTATATGTGTTGTAATGCTTTTCGAGTCTTGACTTGATAAGGTGACTTTTTGTTGTTTGATTTCACAAATTTCTGAAGTCCATGCATTTGGTATGTTGGCTTGTTTTTTTTCTCATGCTTCCTTTTAACGTCACCCGCCCCCCACCCCCACCCCCGCTCCCAACACACACACACAAAGAAATTTCACCTCTGCACACTTCATGTATTCCGTCTGACAGAAATTTTCACCTATATTTGGCATATCATAATTCATATGCTGAGCTATTGGATGAGATTATTCTGATTTGATTATTTCTGATCAAAATCACTTCTGTGTTACTGGCATTATTAAGTATCATTTTAAGGCCTTTACGTTCATTTTGACAAACCGAACCTTAGGTGAAATAAAGTAAATGGTAAAATCTGGTCCTCGAGTTCTGTCAATAAAAATGTCATGTCCCTAAATGCGTGCTACACAAACATGCATACACATTGCAAATATTCAACAAACCAACCAATACATATTGCAACAGTTCATGCTACATGTAGCATCTGATTATGCAACATGTAAGCTGTCGCAACAGTTCATGCTACATGTAGCATTTGATTATGCGACATGTAAGCTGTCCAATGATCTATAACTCTTATATAAGTTTAATGAGAAACACCTCTATATCTGTAGCTGTACCGGTATCATTTATATTTGTTCAAAGGAATGTAAAGTGTAAAAGAAATGTAATTTTTGATCCCTAATTTGTCACTATACTGAAACACTCTGTGATTCCACAAGCCTAATGAGCAAGCTCGGCTAAAACCCTGGATGTGATTTTCATTACCAGAATACATGTATACTTTCTGTCTTTCAAAAACCAGAATATTTATGAGCAAGTAAACTATAAAAAAATGCAAAGGTTAAGAACTGGTAACTTCATTCATGTATCTTTTCACGCTACAATCATTTATGTCTAAAAAAAAAAGAAAAAAAAGAAAAAAAAAAAGAGAAATCAATTCAAAGTAGTTTGATCTCCTTGAGTACATGTTCATATTTTAATACAATCAGCTGATTAATTAAAAGATGTGAAAATGACCTTACAACTGTTAGGACTCAATGAACAACAACTGCACCATAAACAGCTTAAATATCTGTATTTCTTCTCCAAAATGTCCGACCATGCTAAAGATGGCAATACTAATGATGTGTTGTTGACATGATTGTCAGATTATGTTACAAAAGAAACGTCTTTCCTGATAAAGTTACTGTACCATATCTATTTTAACGAACAAACTTTCTTTGATGTTTTATTCTCTTTAAACGCAAGTGTGATAGTCAAGACTTTACATGAAGAGCATTTGGTCGAATGTAAGGTGCTGATTTTGTATGGAATATATCAGCTTGCAGAAAAAATATTGTGCCACTTGTTCCTGCTGTCAAAGATGTACTTGGGCAAGTGATAAACCTTTTACATTTTATTATAGGTACATCTTCCAAGGAATTAACCTTTAAAGATCAAACTGTTCTGATCACTGTATAAAATCAAGACTTAGAGTAACGCTTCATTTAGCAAAGCTCCTATCAAGTAAGACTCAGTCTTCATTCACAGGTTCTACAGAAACATACATGTAGGTTGTACAATCTGCTGCAGGATTGTACAGAAATCTCTTTATGGTTGTAGCACATGCTTTTGAAGGTTGTACTGAAAGCTGTCTCAAAAAATTTCTTTGTAGAAAAAGTGAAAAATCAAGAAATAAGTCTAGAAAACATCATACATTGGAAGAAAATATCGATGTGCACGTAGCTTATATCTATACATGTAAATAACACATACGCACAAACCAATTAATCATCATGAACATTGTAAAAAAACGATATCACAATATGAACTTACTGGAGTTTAAATTAAATTTCAGCACTTTACACAACTAGCCATTCGCAAACAATTACACTTTCTAATTTCACCATAGACCCAAATATTAATATATACATGAATATAAAGAACATTATAAGCAGAACATTTAAGAAAAAATATGAAAACTTTATCAAAGATCTGAAAAAATACCAGCAACCGTTAAAGCTGTCTGCAGGATGAAGGGTGTGGGGGGGAAGGATAAAATTGGTCCTTTTTTCTATGAGCTTCATGTAAGAACACACAGTGGTGCATATCATGAAATTAATTCAATTAGTAAACAAGTACAACATATTAAAGCGCCAAAAAATTTTGTTTGGTCCATCAACGCTATAAAATGATCTTATAGGAGAAGACAGCACCTTGTTATCGTTACACAGACACGATGTTACATGTAAGTAAAAGGCCAGTGGCAAAAATTGAACTCTCGAGTGGCACAGCCATCAGGCTTACAATGCTATGTCAGTTTCTGTCACGACAATAAGAACAAATCCTAGCCACAAGCATTATTTCCCTTTTATGCCGTTTACACACAGTAAAGAAATTTTCTGCAGTGTCATCACTGACGAGTTTCTTCAGTCTTACATGTAATCTTGCCTCCTAACAGCTGCCATGCTCCAAATAAGTGGCAGGGTACCAGGCTGAAAAAAATTCTTTTCTGATGGAGAGGAAGATTTTTTTTGGGGTACAAAAAAAGGGAGTAAACAGTGGCTCTACACAAGGTGCTTCTTTGTCCAACAGGAATGATTTGTTAATTAAGGTATTAGTTAGGGAGATATAAAACTCATCTTAAGAATTCTAAGAACTGTTTCTTTTTCAAAAACAGCTTCACAGGATATAATATACATGCTGAACCTGCAAGTCGGTTAAAGGAATTCTCATGATTCTTTAGAAGTTTCTTAACACTTTGTAACTGTTGGAATGTCATGTGTAAAACGTAGCTGACCTTTGTCCCCATTAAAAAGATCAAAAGGTCATATTGCATAGGTCAAGGTCATATGTG
Organism: Liolophura sinensis; assembly: GCF_032854445.1. Taxonomy (NCBI): domain Eukaryota; kingdom Metazoa; phylum Mollusca; class Polyplacophora; order Chitonida; family Chitonidae; genus Liolophura; species Liolophura sinensis. The sequence continues at coordinate 13,494,005 of NC_088304.1, read as the reverse complement.
GCACATGAGAAAAACAGTTCATGCTCAGGCTGACAAGGACGATTTTTTTTTCATACAGCACTTCATAAGGATACCAAGACATTTAGCACTTTTTGCTTCATTTCCTAAACACGGGATCTCTCATCACGTTTCACATTCAAGCTGAACACTGATGGCTTGGTCACTTCAAATGTGTCCACTTCTCACTTTTTTCCTCTTTTGAACCATCAATGTTTTGTATGTGCAAATGAGTGGTCAGCACTAACTGACCACTTCAAAGGGAGGTAACTCCTCTTCATACATGTATGTACCCATGTCTGTCACAGAATATCCAAAACACAAAGGCAGATGCCATTGTTTTTCGTTTCCTTTCTTAAAACGAAAAAACAATATGTAAATTGCCTTAAACTAACACTGTATATGTCCTTCACTGAAGTCTTGAGCTTAAATTGTTCTAAGGCTGCATGGCAAAATGGATTATCAGGCTGGTTAACAACATATCCGAGAAGGAAGTTCATGAAAGTGGACAAATCCAAAAACTACACAGAGATCTAGCAAATCCAAGATGGCTGAACCAGTGTGTTAAAACACAAACTACTTGGTTGAACACCTGTGTTAACAAATCTAAGAATGCTAATATTACAGCAGATCTGGGAAATCCCAGTCGACTGAGCCAATGAGTTTACAAATTCACGATGGATGAATCGGTGTGTTAACAAATTCAAGATGGCTGAACCACAGTCTTCAAAAAAAAAATCCAAGATGGCTGAACCAGACATGTAACAAATCTAAGATGATAGCTGAAGTTGAGGAATCTTCAAATTGGAGATACATGTACATCAAGAGTGTTAGCAACTCCAACATGGCCAGCCAACACAGTAAACAACTCTAAACCGACTCAACTCTAAACCGACTGTTCATCTCGAAGGCCACCCTGTAGCTCTATAGGAATTCTTTGCAGGGTACAGTTCCACATTTTTGTTTCCATGGCAGATTTATGCAGTGCACTTTGTAACAGGTGAGAAATTGGCAGCATTTTTAATGCAGACATCACAGATGGCACGGAAATAGAGCAAAATAACTATTACAGGATGCCCAATCAAAGGCCATGATCTGTACACCAAAGATGACACTAGCCTCGAGTCTCAACAGAAGCTGCTGAAAACGTGACCAGTGAAGTGTTGTCCAGTATAAAAATATTTTTTTTTTTTATCTACACAGGTTATTTTTTGCAAACAAACACATCATGATGATTCCGGTGATGTATCTGAGGATGCAGAGGATGCAGAGGACGTTTCAGAATTCCCCGACAGTTTTTCTTTGCCATTCTCTACAATAACGCTGAGTTTTTTCGCACTGCGATGTGCCGTACAGTCTTTGCTGTTCCTCCGGGGAGGAGTTAAAGCTCCTATTGGTTGGTTTAGAGACATTTGATAGGCCACCGGGTCACCACAAAGGTCAGAGGTCAAGGCCATGCCATGTTCCAGATGAAGAAGCAAGGCTTCACATAAACAACTGATCTTGTCGAAAGATGGTCTGAAACAGACGAAACAAAAATCTATTATTACACCTCAGCTCAGTCAGCTTAAGTAACTGTACATCTGATTGATGTTTGACTGCCTACAGAAGTCTGTAATATTGGATATCTACACACCAAATAGACGTATTTCACATACAGCTAACTATACCCTCTAAATTGAGAGATATTATGAGCTGCCTGAAACCATTTTTTTTTTCAATGTACAGATTGTCAATATTTTCGTGCCAAAGCAAGGACTAAAAAAATTCATTCCACTGTTTCAAATTCTACACATGCACCTGCTAAGTCAGTAGGCTTTTTAAGTTTTTCTTTTTAAGAATTCTGTTTCTGTTTTTAGTAATGCCGGCATATGAAGGTAGGTGTAAAGAATTACTTATTACAAAGTTGGGACAGGGCATGCAAATTTATCAACAAAGTAAAAAATTCCATAAATTTAGTTTTTGTCAATGTCTTAGCATGAATGGCGTTCATCTACTTTTACATCTCGTTGTAGGTAGACAAAGCAGACCTACCTGTTTTCTGGGCACACCTGACTACACATGACCGCCAGCATAACAAAAGCATCGGGACAATCAGTACAGAACTTTTTGTAGAACACCTCCACGTTCAGACCGAAGTCAAGCGTGCGAGGCAGGTAATCTGGGTCAGCATGGACACGGCCAATAATCTGAGGGAAGGGAAGGGAGATAACTCAGGCACAGTCAAAATATATGCAAAATATATTTACGTCAAGAAAAAGTCCCTCAGTAAATACAAATATTAAGGAAATGATACCTTAAAAAAACGGCAAAAGATAAGTAAATCTACACGTCGTTATAAAGAGAGGGTAAATTTACACAACTCTGTTCAATAATTTACATGGCAACAGGATGACTTTACCCGCACTACACATATTTACATTTATTTGTAAATATACAAATAGTTGGATCCCAGTAATATATTCTTAATCCAAAATTTGTTTATTTATTTATTTATCTGATTGATGTTTTACACTGCACTCAAGAATATTTCATTTATACAACAGCAGCCAACATTATATTGAGAAGAAACTGAGCAGAGCCCGAAAAATCCCCCCAAAAATTCAATTTATGGCTCTAATTTTCACATTTAACACTATAAAGTGACATCAAATTCAACAATATAAAAGTGTCATCAATAAAAGAATAATTTCCTAACCTACCTGTAATTTGTGTTTAATTTTACACAGTCTGTTATTTTTTATGGTAAGTTAAACTTGATTAACAAATTCCTTTTTTTTTCACAATTTTTTTTTTCCCCCAGGAAAAGAAAAAAAAAATTTTTGTGACCTACTTCACACACTACAATTCCGTAGGAAAAGACATCGACTTTTTCATCATATTTTTGCCCTGTCATCATCTCTGGTGCCATCCAGTAGGGATTGCCAACCACCGTGTACCGTTTTTTACGGCCGAACCGCTTGGTGGGTGAGCTCCCCTTAGTGTTCATCCTTTCCAAAGAGCCGAGCCGTGGGTCCATCTTTTCATTAATGACGCGCGCTAAACCAAAATCTGCCACGACTACTGTCTTGTCCTGCAACAACAACATCTCACATGCGGATCAATATTAAATATCACAATTTCATTCCAATTTCTCAAAGATTCAGTCTAAACATTCATATCTTTTGACTTTGCCAGCTTTCAGCTTTTATTTATTTAACATTAACTGATGTTTAATGGCGTTAATTTGTGTTATTTTAATTCATGCATGACTGTCACCAATTGGAAGAAACTCTGTGCCTGGAGTAAATCACTGTTCTATGATGGGTGAAATAAAAAACATACCGACCTACATTTACACTGGATCACCACCAGAAAAGCTGAATAAATGATTGAAAATACACTCTCCAAGTTCATTAATACAATAGCCCTTTTGAGGTAACTGACAATTTTTCTTTTATTATACTTGAATTACTGGGATAAACCAACACCCTTTGGCAAGTAACCAGTGATTTTATCCATGTTCACACACAGGTACATTTACATCCATGTTTCAATACCACACTATTTCTACCTTTAACTCCACTTATCACTGAAATACTGCCCATGTGGAATAAATACCTGGTCATTTCTTCCTCTAACATCAATTCTGAAACACAGAGCTCTGTTTTCACAGAATCAAACAGCAACTTTATACCTACCTCTCGAACAAGACAGTTCTGCGAATTTAAGTCCCTGTGGATAATACCCATAGAATGTAAATAAGCCTGTGAGGGACAGAACAAAAATAAACCCAGTCAATTACAGTACAATTAGCATGTTGAGAAAAATGCCAAATTCATTCTAATCTACATGTATGGTTTGATTTTTAGCTTCAGTGATGTGACAATGACAATGTGGAAACTGATAATTCATGTGGGATTTCTTTTCAAAGCTAGCGACACCAGAGTTTTCAGACAATCATTTTCCTTTTCAACAAAACGACTGAATCAATGCAATAAAAAATCCTATAAAAATTTGGGGTGGTTTATGCATGAAAATTAAATACTAGATAGAGAAACGAAAGTTATAAAGAAAAGTAGCCTTTGAACAGAACAGGTCTGAATATTAGTAGCAATTCTATCCATGACTGGTAGCTTTATAAGTGGAAAGAAAGATGCAACATATGAAAAATACTGGTGCAGCACCACATGGAAAATTCTGGTGCAGCACAACATGAAAAATTCTGGTGCAACACCGTATGAAAATTCCAGTGCAGCACCATGTGAAAAATGCTGGTGCAGCAGACCATCTGTTCTACTCACCATTCCAGCTGATATGTCTTTGGCAAATCCCACTTTGTCTATCAAGGACAGAGGCTTGCTCATGTCCTGTAGTAAATCTTTTAAGGTTCCTCCAGAGATAAACTCTAAAAATAAATAAATAAACAAGCGGTAATCTCCACCATCAGGTGAATGTACTAATTCCCTTGCTGCAGGCAAAATGACAGTACCCTGCATTTCTGTCTAACGATGATGAAGAATCATTTCAAAAATTCCTTGGCACACATCCCCATAGATTGGTCCTTAACCCAGGGTCAAATTTGCAGAAAATGTCTTCCCAATCCCTACAAAGCTTTCTGTAAAGTTGCTAACAGAGTTTTAAACACTTTCATAATCACATCAGGGGAAATAACTGTACACCACCGTTCGTACAGAAAACTCATATTCAAAAGAAATCTTATTTTCAAATTCGTTCAGAAAAATTTGAATGATGATTTTTCAGATATTTGTGAATTATAAATCTTCAAAATTTTCAACTGCTAAAGCAGTATTCTTGAGTGGAATTTATATGTACAATTATTATGAAAATGATGCTAAAAATGATCTGTTTGTGTCATTAAAGATGCAAGATTCACAAAACTGCGCTAATTATTTCTCTACACCCCTTGGTTTTCTCAGAATGTTTCCAAATACTGGTATCACTGGTGGTTAGAAAAGTTAAAGGATTAGGGTAAGCCTACTACACATTGCTTTTTCTGTTCCCGCCTTTCCCCACCATTTCATACCATCACCCACTCACTCATTCTGCGCTTTGAACATGTGTATCATGAGGTTCCAACTTCTGGAGAGGATAGAAAGGGGTCAGTAATGGACCGTCTCCCACTAACCTATCTCTTCCATTGGCTGGGATATTTTATGGTGGCAATACTCACACTTGCTTTTCTTATTATTCCACTGTTTATGTACTTTGTGTTGATTTAACTTGCTAATGTATATCTATATATATATTGTGTTCAAAATCTTGTTGCAAGTGGTTTACACAATCCAAATTACCATGTTTTCCAACGCATATGCAATGTAATACATTGTTTCAAATTTGTTTGTGTACCTCAGGGTACATCAACCCAGTGTTGACTGAAACTACGCATTGTATTTTACCCTCTTCAAGAAAAGCCATTATTATTATTATTATTATAATATTCATGAACACAGTCTGGATAAAACAGGACAAACCATTGTATTTTGTCACATACATATTAATTTCCAAGAAACACAGACAAGCCAGTGACAGTTTGAACCAGTAGCTACGGTGACACACCACTCCTACCAAAGATTTTTTTTTTTTTGCTAAAGCATATAATATGCCAATAACAAATCACGACAAGCCTTCACGACATTAACTGGGGATATTTAATGAATCAGGTATCAGATTGTCTTACCTGTGACGAGGTTAAGTTTCTTGTCTTTGTACAGCACCCCCATGAACTTGAGAGCATTAGGATGATCCAGGTTCCGTAACACAGACACCTGAGATGGAAAACACAAGGTAAATAACACCGTACATAGGTGTAGGGGGTTCTAGCAAACAGGCACCTGAGATGGTAAACAAAAGGTAAATAACACCGTACATAGGTGTAGGGGGTTCTAGCAAACAGACACCTGAGAGGGCAAACACAAGGTAAATAACACTGTACATAGGTGTAGGGGGTTCTGGCAATCAGGCACTTGAGATGGTAAACACAAGATAAATAACACTGTACACAGGTATAGGGGTTCTAGCAAACAGGCACCTGGGATGGAAAACACAAGATAAATAACACTGTACATAGGTGTAGGGGGTTCTGGCAATCAGGCACCTGAGATGGCAAACACAGGATAAATAACACTGTACATGGGTGTAGGGGGTTCTAGCAAACAGACACCTGAGATGGCAAACACAAGATAAATAACACTGTACATAGGTGTAGGGGGTTCTGGCAATCAGGCACCTGAGATGGCAAACACAAGATAAATAACACTGTACATAGGTGTAGGGGGTTCTAGCAAAAAGACACCTGAGATGGTAAACACAAGATAAACAACACTGTACATAGGTGTAGGGGGTTCTAGCAAACAGACACCGGAGATGGCAAACACAAGATAAACAACACTGTACATAGGTGTAGGGGGTTCTAGCAAACAGGTGGGGTGGAAAGGGTTGGAAATTAGTGGAAAAGACAGTTGCAGAGGAAGGCGTTTTGATATAATGGCTGAAGTACATTTTATACTACATTTCAGGTTTCGTACAAATTTCTTCAGGACATTTTTCTGACATTTTTCAGGACAACCAAGGACGAGTATGCTGCTATTAACACAGCAGCTTTCAGTACAATTTTGTGCACCAATTTATCCTGACCAATGGTACCTAGAATATTCCGATTATCATTTTTTTTTTCTGGAGTTTTCAGGAGGGATGGCATGGATTTAAGCACTTTAAAGGAATTTTTAATCCCAGAAAAAAAATCCAGGATTTTTCAGGATAACCAGGAGGTGAATGAACTATGTTGATTAATATATATTGTTTTTTTGTGTGTGAAGGCCTTGGGGAAGAATAAATTCAGTAAAAATTGAATGAATTACCTTAGATAAGTAACAATATTACATAGTTTGAACTATTACGTGACTGTCTAGGCTTTACAGAATATCATATATACAAGGTTTGTTTACGTGACTTGAACAATTACACAAATACATACAACAATTGCATGTACATATATAGCTTTCCTACTTCAAAGTTTGCAAAACTGAGGTTGTTCCAGAGCCTTATTAAAATATGTATTGAACTACATGTATGTGTATCAAAGGCCTTAACCTTCAACCTCTTGTTTGGTAACATGCCAAATTTATCAACAAATCGAAAATGCACATATTTCCTAGCAATTAACCTTGGTTTTCTGAAATGACTGAATATTAACCTTCATCTGAATAATACTTTACAATCTTAGAAAGGAATCCAAAATCAACACAGGTTGTCTTAGAGTGGTAATTTTTAATCATTAATAACATTTTTCTGCATATTACAGAAACTGCCACACTCCACCATGATCAATTTTCTGCTTGTACTTTTCATTGTTTTCAGTTCTTACCTCTTTGAGAAAGCTTTTCTGGGCATCTTCATCAAATCTGTACAACTCCTTGAGCACCATGACTTCTCCAGTCAACCTATGGGTCACCTGAAATAAAACAAACCATAAGCTATTAACATTTACATGCTTTGTTGATATACTTTTTCAAATTTTTGTGTGTACATGAAAGCTGTGGAATACATTCCCCATACATAATGCATACAACAACGGGACGTTGTCTGGCGTTTACATATAGGTAGCTAGCAACACAATACTTACAAACTAAGGTAATCAATAATAAACAGGGTCATTCCTTATTAATTGCATTATATTATATTATATACAGTATAATATTATAGTATATTATATTATTGTGTACTAATTTCAGTATGTTCAGTTGTTGGTTGCTTGGTCAAATGTCTGACATGCTATCTTTTAGCACTGACCATTTTTATTAACAATAACAATGCACCTGGGTGCATGACTGACGTCTTCTGCATGGTCTTGCAAATTTACATTCGTTACCTTTACGGCCTGCCCGAAAAATCCCTTGCCCAGGACTTCCCCAGAGACTAGATCCCGTGCCCGGAACACCCGGTGGTCATGTGACTGACTGCGGAAGGACTGGGTGCGGCTCAGATCAATGCTCTTTGCTCTGCTAGGGGGTGCTGGTGACGGAGATTTGCTGCGCCTTCGTGTAGGGCTGTAACTGTGGACAGAGAAATATTATTCATTTATTATTCACAAGAACATAACCCATGAGAGGTGTTGGTGCCATTCAAAACACCAGATAAAAGTTGTTCCCAAAACCATTTTAAATTTATTTTGGGGGAAATTCCTGCTGCGCCTTGAAAAGGATTGAAAGTGGGGCAAGATAGGGTGGCAATTTCGGACCACATCTAAAGTATTGTGACTTCACATCATTTTCTTAATAATAATTTTGCTTAGTATGTGTCTGTGGAACATTTCAAGAAAAAAAAAACAAATTCTGTGAAACCATCTCTGATGGTCAGGTTACATTGCTTAAATATAAAAACACAATGTCAAGATGCATATTCCTGTCAAAAAACAAGAATATTTCTTTCAATGAAAAAGTCAACATTTTTTCTGAAAAACAAAAAATTACTAAGAAAAGTTTTATGCGAGTTTGGTCTAAGTGAACCCTGAGAAAAAAAAAAAAAAGAACAGAGTGTGGCATATATCAAGAGCATATACTTGTACACACCAACAAGAAGAGAACAAAAGATCCAGGTGAAGAGACTTGGCTATATAATTTCCCATGATCATCTGCTGTTTGCAAATCCTGTCATCGTAACTGACATCAAGGCAAAGTGTTCTGGAAATCCACACCATGAAAAAACAGCATCAGTGTTCATTGACACCAGCGTTCATTCACCTAACTCATGTCAATCTTGTCCTATTTAACACAAGATGCCCACAGTTGCTGTTCTCCATCCAAAGAGAAATCTCCTTTCAAATCAGGCATGGTTTTTTTTTTTCAATCAACACAATTTCAGGAGCCAATCATATTTAGCAGGACCTCTACAGCATGATAACTTTCTTTATCTGCAGGTTCCCCCATTTTGCAGAATTAAAATAAAATGAAAATAAAAAATATAAATCTCCAAATGCAGACATGATTGGAAGAATGCTCTGTCAATCACCTGTCCTTGTCATCCAAGTTCACATCACGCGTCACTCAAAAGTACATTTCACCCACACCTGTGTCTTTTAATTTGCAGGTGTCCGGTATAACACACAGGTGTTGATATCCCACACATCCTGTGACCCATTGGTAATTAAGAAGATGTTTAGTCTTTGAATCATAAAGCCTGATTTAATGCAAGCACGATTAATTCTGAGATGAATGATCACAAGACCATGAAACAGCCCACAAGGAAGAAACTAGATCTTCCTTCCTCATAGTCATGTAATCCTGAACAAATCTGTGATAAGACAAGGCAAACGAACTATGCCGTTTAAAACACCACTTCGCAACTTCCTGTTTGAGTGCTGCACTTTGGGCTTGGACATACGCACAAGAATTCTGTTCTAAAACAGCGTTATGTGTTTTATCCTATCCTCAGCATGATAGAAATGCACCACCAGAATCCATACCTGGGGGGAAAAAACACACGCTTCAGCACTGGGAATACAAAATAATTCCCATAGCAACGTTGTGCCTCCAAGCCGATCGCTTAGCATCTGTGCGAGTTTGCAATCTTTGATCAATATGCACCCTACAAAGTCAGCATGACACAACTTAGTGTGAATCCAGTAAGTTGTCTGGAAGCAAAGTTACACACATCGACGTACACACGAGCACCTGGCGTGTCGGCCATCAGAAGACAAATGTCAATAATTCATACCTAAATCGTGCATTAAATGCGCATGTGGGTTATGACAACGCGTAAGGATTAAGCGGCATATCCTGGAATGGACTAGCACGTGTCATGGTTGCGTAGATATCTGCCAGTTTTCACAGTGGTCCAAATGTGGGTAGAGCCTTTCTAGAAATTAACTCCATATAATATGTACATGTACAATGACACACATGTACTTGTATTATGGACAGCTGTCCATATCACAGGGTTCTACTATATGTAGAACCAGTCCATCTGTGCATAGAACAGATTACCAAATGTTCCGCAGGCCGATATGCTCCGAGCAACACGGCACCGACCTAGCAGTAAGGGCAGACAGAATGTGGCAGCCCTGTCTCCTATTGCCAAACGTGCTGTACTGCAAACCACATAATTGTACTTTTGCCAAAATGACACAGCAAACAGAACAAGCCATCAGGCCAGCAGTATGATGAAGGCCAGAGCTGTCATTATGGACAAAGCTTGCAAGTATGGACTTGAAAAAACCATTCATCATTCACCAAGACCTTTTTGTTTAGATGAGGAAACTACATATTACAAGGGCTCGTGGGATTATATAATGAGATTTCTCCTTTTATTGGTGTTTCATACTGTCACAGCCGAAAAGTCCTAGCAACCCAAACACATTGAACTTTCTAGCACATGCTTCCAATATATATATACATATATAGATGTTTTAGTAGTTACTATAACTTACCATGTTTGAATTTCATTCTTTTTTTTAAATTCAATTATTTTGTTTTTTTTTTTACATACCAAATGTCATCAAAAGAATATTACAGTAATGTATACTGAGCTTTTAGTAGTGGACATGTCATGTAAAACAAGAATTTTCAGGAACTTGCTAGATCCTTACAGTCAAATACAGGTATGTTTTCATTATGATCAATCAGTCTGACCAAAAGCTAATATTACAATATGTTCACAAAAATACACACACACATATATATATATATATGTACACACAATTTATACACTTTTTAATATTATAGAATCAGAACTTTATACGTCTTTTTTTCAAACTTAATATTGACCATTGGGGGGGAAAGTGTGTGTGGGTGTGGGTGTGCTTGTGGGAGGAAGTGGGAACACAGGTATTTCAAATAAACAAACCTTTCATTTGTTTAAAATAATGTTGTGTGTTTGTGGCATTATAGAATAACAATCAAAAATAAATTTAAAAAAGTAGAAATATAAAAGGCTCCATTCAGCTTGTTTGCAATGATTTCTTTCACATGTAATTGGACTATAATCACAAACAGCTCAAAGAAATGAAAATGCCACAAAAAAAAAATATAAAAAATATGGAAATCGAAAAAGCAATAACTTGCAATCAAAACAATTAGAATGCAGTTGCTGTTTTATGAACAAATGCAATGATCATCTTGAAAATCTCCATCACTTGAGAAAAAAGAGAAGTACAATATAATGCTTGTCATCATCATGGATGTCCAATTTGTAAGCTATCAATCATTCACCATAAAAAAAAAGGATTGGTATTTATGGTAAAAGAACACGAGAAAGACCATACAAAAAACTTGTGGAAATTGCTAAAACTAAAGTAAAGTTTTGTTCACATAAGTTATACAGTATGAGCAATGTTTAGCAGTTTCAGAGCTTTCAAATTTTCATGTGCGAAATACGTTGATGATATGCACAACATAATTGCAGACACACTAGGAGGATTTTTGCTATGAGCATTGTCAGTAGGTTATGTCATGTGACCTAATAAACCATGTGACACAAACAAAATATCACGAGTCAACACAATTCCGCCTTGTTTGATCGGTGAGCTCTATCGTCTCGATCGCCGAAATTCGCTGGAGTGGAGACACTAAGCGGACAGAGTGAAATATCTGGCGTATTTCTTTGCTACTATCTGACATGTTTGATGCAAGCGAATTTCTGGGTGGATAAGATCGCCAGCAAAATACGCCATGGCTGGCGTGGACACGCTAGACAGATTTTCAGAAATTCACAAAATACGCCTGTACGAGCGTAAAAATCCATCTAGTGTGTCCCCGGCCTTATAGATGTATGGATACATGTACATGCATGATGCCTGGATCAGTTACATGTTACAGCAGGGCCAGAGCTACAACTGGGTTGACTACTGAGCCTGTATAATATGTGTATGTAGCTACATGTGGCAAATACAGGATGTATAAACCTAAGTGTTCACAGCACATTAATAATTAGTAATGTTTTATAGATTTTAGTAATCTGACACCCGTTCTCATCATAAACAGATAGTCCCAAAAGTACTTCAGTAACTGTACACTTGTTGTAGGCACTGAGGCTTCAGAACTTAGTACTAGCCACACTTTTAATAGCAAGAGCAAGGGATATTGATTTGAATCTGTCCATCCGTCTGTCACGTTTTTGTGCAATTACTGCACCACAGATCGTCAAATCTGAATAAAACATTTTGTGCATTTCCATTTTGTGCAACCTAAGATATCAGAGAGGGCCTGTACTTATCAAGCAACTTAAGACTTCAGTCTAAAATCTCAGAACAGGAAAATATGCCAACCATTGTGGTAAGTACATTGTTCTGCATTAAAGAATCAGTGTACACTTTCTAGAGCAAAGTATTTTATTTGTAGCTGTTTGAATTTTTGACATAAGTCTAAATACCTCTGACGGGACCTGATATACACACAGAAATTCTCTGACATCAGTGAAATTGCTCATGACACAAAATTACATTCAAGAAAGGCTAATACTTTTATTTATCTAGCCTTTGTTGTTGATATAAGCACTGTACATGTGTATGTTGGAGAGTTCAAATTTTACAGCAAGCTGCTGCGGGCTTCCCAATTCTAAAATTTAAAATCTCTCGATGAGCTGTTGAACTATAAGTGGCCCAATAAAAGCAGCTACAGATTTGAACAATAATCACTTATTTGTGTGCAGAAACAGATGAAATACCATGTGAATATTCTTAAAACTCAATGCAAAAGGCATTTTGCATGAAAATTTGCGGAAGCGAATTCTACTATTAACCGTGTCCCTAACAGAAATGTGTACTTACTCTCTAGCTTTAAGGGTTGATTTTTCCCGGCGACACACCTTCACCCCGCCAATCTCTGTGACTAGAGGCGGAGATGGAGGCGTGTCCAGTCCGAAGCGGTCGCGGACTGGGGTCTGTTTGCGGATAGGTTCAGGATCGCGTTCCACTGTCAGCTGTAATGCTTCCCCGGCATTCTTTAACAAGGAGTCAATCTATAAAGTACATGGGACAGAAGACTTAGAATGACAGATTCAAATGCATGGCGTACAATCTTCATTTATTAATTTAAAAGGAAAGTAAAATTGATATACCCTCAATGACCATAAATTTTGTCCTTGACTAACTTGCCCATTTTTCCTGATTCCATTAAAGAGTTCTACTGACTTTAGAAAGGTGTTTCGAGGTCTGCTTGGAACATAGGATGATATTCTACTGGAAAATTGTAAGTTTCACCACCAAAAACAATATTTGTGACATTTATCTGCCTCTAAAAATATACTTTTGACGTAATCAATTACACATCACTGAAAACTTCCCTTTTTTTATTTTAAATTTTTTTTTTACACATGTTGAACAAAAAGAAAATGCATTTATCAGTAAAAATTAGAATTCTATTATAGGCTTTATGAACATATATATATATATATATGTTCATAAAGCCTATAATAGAATAGGCTATAATAGGCCCTATATATATATATATATATATATATATATATATATATATATATATATATATAGGGGTTCAATGACATCAGCAGAACCTTTGTACCATTACATACTACCATGAACAAAATTCTTGTGAAACGCAATATAAGGTACTGCCATGATCAACACAAGTCGTGAATAAAGCTTACCTGAGAATTCAAATTTTTACTAATGTATTCAATTCCATTCAAGAAAGTTAGAAAAAAATACAGGAAAGTATTTTCGTTCACTGATGTGCAATACACATGAAAACAGTCTAAAACCTCTGACCAAGGATGAATGTCTTTGAACTGGCCAGTGTGCAAAACTGAACAGATTAGAGGCCCACAGAGCTACATACACATTTAACAGTTCAATGGTGAATCATTTGCACCCATACATAAATAAGACTAATAATAAAATCAGGAAAATGGCTACATCCTTTAATGACCAGGATTTCTTGTTTATACTAGTGCAGCACCTGCTTCTGACATTCTTATAGCACTAGGTTTGCAACACAAATTTTTGAATACTTTAGACTGAACTTCCCTGGGCCCTTTGCAACAGACCTTTCTGAACTGTCAATCAAGAACACCCAACTGACCAATCACAACCAGTATTGTTGCAAATAGATCATCCAGCTGTCCCATCCACAGGTCACAAATATTCCATATTTCTGTGACGTCATGACGTCACAACTGCTTTCACCGGGAATGGAATGAAAAGTAACCTTGTCACAAGAAGGGGTAGTGGGACATCGGACGTTGTTTGATCCATCCGTACACCCGGAAAATTTGAGACTGATTTGATGAACAGGGAAACCAAGGACAGATGAACACATCTATATATATATATATATATATATATATATATATGGACAGAAAAACTTTCCTTTATAGTTAGATAAAATGTATATTCGCCTGTGTACATGTCATGTACATTTTTCTCACCTCCTCTAAAGGTCTGTCCTTGACCGCTGACCCATTGACCTCTAGTATCTTGTCTCCCACACTGAGCATGCTCAGCTCAGGACTCAGGTCAAGGCTGAAAAAGTAATAAAACAATGTTTTCAGGAAGGACTAAGCTCTCCATCTTTTACCCGAACAAAGATTTATTTATTGATTTGATTGGTGTTTTATGCCGTACTCAAGAATATTTCACTTATACGACGGTGGCCAGCATTATGGTGGGTCACCCACGACCATCCGCAGGTTGCCACAAACCTCCCCATGTCTGGCCGGGGAGGAAGCTTGGTGAGAGATTCCTGTGTCATGAACAATGAAACTAATGAAAACTTTTCAGAAACTGTGATGAAATCAGATATCAAATTGAACATCAGTACACAGAGCCATGATATCTTACAAGGTGCCCTCTGTGTTCAAGACCAGCCTATGCTGGCTTCCTCTCCGGCCGTACGTGGGAAGGTCTGCAGCAACCTGCGGATGGTCATGGGTTTCCCCCAGGTTCTGCCCGGTTTCCACCCACCATAATGCTGACCGCCGTCGTATAAGTGAAATATGGCGTAAAACAACAATCAAAAAAAAAAAAAAAAAAATCTTACAAGGTGAAACAGGTTTTCTTCAGATATATATCATGAAAAATCCTTTTTACAATTGGCAACAAGCCTTTCACTGGATCAAAAGATAGTAAAATAAGTAAAAGGTTCTCTGTGGCATGCCACTAGCTCACCACTAGCGCACTTTCAGCAAGTTTTTCAGGGCTTTTACCATTCCACTATCATTCACCTACGACCCTAAACCTGTGTACAGTGATTGTATCTCTAATGCTGTAGTGGATGCAAACTCTGGCCACTTACTGGAACATTCTAAATTCAGTGGGTCACAATCAATTCGCAAGTAAACAGTACAGTGAGCTGGCTAGTGGTCTACTAAAGGCTTGCCGGCAGAAGACGTTTTACAGCCTGGTGGATTAGTTGCAGGGTGCACAGTTATGTGTGCATATATGCACTCACCTTTTAGCCAGTGCACCCAAAAGAGTTTACCTGCAGAGCCATTTTTTCAATTTGATTGCATCCATGCACATTTTCTAATTCAACCCCTTGACTGAACACACCTGAGATCAATACTCACTCTGATATCCTGAGCAGGGAGATATTGTCTTTGCTAGCTGCTGGACTAAGGCTGAGCCTCCTCTCCAGTGAATACTGCAGCCCCCTCTTGCCATCGGGGGTGGGGGGAATCTCGACAAGCTGGATGGAGTGGGGGGTGCGGCGACCGGGCGAGTCTGACACTAGGGGTTTTACGGTCAACCTGTAACACTCCCCACTGAAGGAGCAGAACAATGAAATTCACATCTGTGGTATGCTATGCAATTATTGGATGTTACACAGTGAAACATCGTGGTTTGTCGATTTGATCAAATTGAGACAGTTGGCATACAATGAGCATATATGTACAATGCAAATATTACACCAATACGCAGTTTTCAAGTTACGCCATTACGACAACAGAATGACGTCCCCGTGAAAAATGACGTCGCCACTTTACGGCACAGTAGGGCTACTTGCCTATCTTTTAACATGGCAGTGATGGTGTTTAGATCAAAGTACCGGCAGAACATCATTTTTGGTGCAATACTGAAAACGCGAATCCACCCAAAACACACATTTCAGAAAATCAGTGTGATCCTTTTTAATGAGTTCTCTATATTCCATATACATTGTACCACCCCATGTAAAAATAACAAGATTGGCCCTACCATGCCGTAAAGCGACGTCATATAACAAAGGGACGTTACTCTGTTGTTGTAACGTCATATCTCAAAACCTACATATTATCGACAGCCAGCGAATCACAATATTCCCCGGTGCAATATCAAATAGCTGAGGGACACATGTGAGATTTCTGCTGAGCTCTGCCTGTACACTAGACAGGACGTACATATGAAACTAATGGAAGCAAACGACTTGTCAAACAAATTGACTCAAGTCGCAGCCATGAATAAAATATGGTGCAGCACGGTCTTAGCATGGTGCATTGCATTTCTCTCACAAACAAAATCACTGGGTGCAACCTCAAAAATTCCACAACACCATGTGACCTGCTTAGCAATTTTTCAGTCACATGACGACTAGGAGCCATCTGGTGTGTAGCCTACATATACAGCAACTTCTTCAAGCAGGGCGAGTCCATACTGCCAAAGTGCTGCCGCCACTGAAGTATCATGCTGAAGACACCAGACAGGACACCCACACAGTCACATTATAATGACACCTGGCCAACCAGCCCTGTTTCCTTGCTCTATCCTCTCAGTGCTGAGCACCTAGTGAGACAGCAACAAATACTATATGTAAAGTCTTCGGTATGACCTGACCTGGGTTTGATCCCAGGTCTCTCAACTTCAAGGCAGACACTCTAACCATCAGGCCATGGAAGCCAGTTATCCCTAATTGGTAGTGAATTCAAATTTCGCCTTAGACAAAGTCTAACACTTTGCTACAATATTAATATTCTATTAATCACAAAAAAGGTACATTAAGTCTGTCTGGAAAGTAAAATGAAATCCTACACAAAGTTTCAGCACCGAAAGTATTATTTTTAAATGACAAATATTGATCATTAAAAGAGAATTTTTAAGTCATTTACCGTACCAGCACTTCCTTGAGTGAGTCAATTTGATAAAATCACGCGACAATTTGACGTAAGTCAGGAAATTAAAATGTAAGGTTCACACTGAATATGAAGCACTTACATGTACAAGGATTTGCATTATTATCACATGTCTGACCCAAACACAAAAACGAAGAGTGTTTCATGAAACTTTGCTATGCCTTCTGCAGAAGTGCAAAATTTCCATACAGTATAACAATCTTGATTAATAATTTAAATCTCAGTGATTCAACTCACCAGAACAACCTTGACCTCTCCACCAGGGCGTAGGTTTCCCCATCCCCTATGTAACCCTGGCACTGCTCGCACTGGAAACACTCGGGATGGTATCGGTGGTCCCCGGCCACCTAAAGGAGAAAGACACCATCAATCACACAGTATTCATTTATTTATTATTTGATTGGAGTTTTATGCTGTATTCAAGAATATTTCACTTACATGACGGCAGCCACAAGTATGGTAGGAGGAAATCAGAGAGAACCCGAGGGAAACCCACAACAATACGCAGACCTTCCTACGTACGATCGGAGAGGATGTAATTATGGTGAGAGAAAACAGGCAAGCATAGTATTACAGGCCTTTGTTTTGGAGCGGGCACCTGTGGTTATCACAGCCCTGGAAACAGATCACAAGTCTTAAGAGTGATTTACACCACTACATGTAAATTCATTCTCCCCAGACTTTTGCTTTTATCAGGTTTGTCTTATTAGCACAACCAGTCTCTGTTTCAGGAGTGTGGTATCCCTGTGAATGTGATAGCATGCCTCAAATTTGACGATCTAGTATTACACAATTTATTTCCATAACGCCGCCAGTAAACTGGGATTTCGCAGTGTACTCAAGCAAACTTCATTTATATGTACCTGTATTCATGGATCCCAGGGTGGGGAAAAAAAATGTTTTTCAATGGTCCTTGTTTTTCGCTTTGTTTTCGAATACGTTCAAGGATCAATCAGTTTGTTAAAATATAAACCTGCATATGTCTAAAGTAGGATGAAATCTTACACAAAGTTTCAGCACTGAAAGTAATATTTTTATATGACAAATAGTGATCATTAAAAAGAAATTTTTAAGTCATTTACTGTACCAGCACTAAAATGTTTTGCACTTCCTTGAGCGAGTCAATTTGATAAAATCACTTGATAAATGGCTACTGTTTCAATAGTATACTTATCGGTCCATTTTGAACCTACCTTAACACTTCTAACATTTGGCACAGATTACTAGTGTTGAAAGTAAATATTACACTGTTTTACCAGCCTTTTAGAAAAGTAAAGATATGAGTATGTTGTTCATGAGATGATGTAACCATGTGAGAAAAAAGAAACTACATGTATATTCCTGCTACAATTACATATATACAGTACTGGCTATTAAAATGAGCAGACCTGGTGTTCCAAAAATTAGAAGAAACAGGGTAATGGAGTACAACACTTAGCACTGAGACATCATGTAGCAGTGCAGGTACTCTGGAGTATATACATGTAGTAAACTCTTTTTCCAAGGACTTTCAAGGGCAGGCCAAGTTTCACAGGCAAAAATCAAACATTGGAACTGGATTCATCAGAAGACTTAGCCCTAAGGTGCGTCATAGCATGAGCTGGATTTGAACCCAGATTCCACTGGCTGATGGCTAGTGGTATCAACTGAGAACTCTAGACAGCTTTGAGAGCTAAGGCAAACTAGGTATGTGATCGAGCACGTCAGTGACTTTTTCTGTTACTTTATGACAAGATGGATTGACTAAATATAGAGGTCTCAAGGATGGTTTGATACAAACAATATGTGTCCTGTACTATAAAAGTGTTTTCTGGAAAACCACAGTGAATTGCATATCAGCTTAGTGATTGCATGGACAATGACTGTCAAACTTAAGATTTAACAAGAATTTGAAATCGGGCCATTTCATCTGTCAGAATAGTGTGTCACCAAGACACCCCTTTGGTCATTAAAGCTATGCTACTAAATGTAGCACACCAACATCCTACGGTGATACATGACGAAAGTACCACTGATGAACTAAGCTTTCAAGGAACCTCGTAAACCATGTTATCATGGTTAACATCTAGAGGATATTGCTGTGCATTCAGATAAGTACGCCCAGGATCCTATTCACAGAGGATCCTATTCACAGAGGATCCTATTATTACAAGCACATGATACATGCGGATATGAGTTGATATAATCAGCAAACTCACCATGACTGGCCTGAGATAAACTCTGGAAAGCCCAAACTCTTTTCAGTTTTCCTGGACATTTTCTTGAACTTTATTAAAACTTATTTATTTATTTATTTCATTGGTGCTTTACTCAAAAATATTTCACTTTTACGATGGCAGCCAGCATTCCTGTTGGAGGAAACCTCTAACCATCTCCAGGTTGCTGACTGACCTCCCCACATACGGCCGTAGAGGAAGTCAACAGCTTTATCATAAAATCAGAGGTTTATCTACATTTAGCATTTAACAGTGATCCTGTCAGGATCTTAAACCACTTTAAGACATTCGTTAAATGAAACAATTTTGTAAATCCCAAAAAATTCAGATTTCTCATGTAAGAAAATTCTTAATTTATCCAAAACAATGAGTGGTGTAGGCTGTTATCATACACCAGCGAGCTCTGCCGGGTTTCCTCTGGGATCTGCCCAGTTTCCTCTTGGCTCTGCCTGATTTCCTCCCACTCAAAATGCTGGCTGCCATGATATAAAATATTCTTGACTATGGTGTAAAACTCCAATCAAATAAATAAATCCACCAGGTATTTTTAAGACATACACATATCTCAACATTGAAACTTTACTTCAGCATTTAGACAAAAGCATGTTTGAAATTTTCAAAGAATAATCTAAATGATATATGGCTACGTTATCTCCAAGCAAAGTAAACTCTAAGCAGATCCCTTCTTTCTGCCTTGCTAGAAGATTTTTCTAGGGGCCCAACCTACAAAAAATGTACATGTACACACCCTACTCAAATTTTTTTCAGTCTTTTTCCAATCCAACTTTCCTTTTAAAGCAAAGTCTTTTTGAAAAATTTAAAAAAAAAAAATTCTCTGACTGCCTGTCCAAAATTTCCACGGAGTGTTGGTTTATTTGGAGAACCCCCCCCCCCCCCCCCGCAAAACATTTAGACTGACGTACATGTATTAAACCTCAGACTGACAACTGTTCATCATTTCAAACTCACCATGACAGGCCCAGTAATGACCTGACCACAGCGATTACACGCCTCTCCAAACTTGTCCCAGTAGTCTCTCCTACAGTACAACTGGCCATTCTGCTCAAAGTACCAGCTGGACAGACACATGCGACATTTGGAGCATCTGAAACAATGTGAGAAAACAGGCAAATGTTAGTTCTTCCTACGGTATAATTGACCATTCTGCTCAAAGTAACAGCTGGACAGATACACTGGACATTTGGGGTGTCTGAAACACGGCAATAAAACAGGTGAACATTACAAATGGTACAACTACATTCATTCTACTGTATAAAGACTCAATCTTACAATACTACATCCGACCTGCTCTCATTGTTTGTGTGGCTTTAGTGACAATATTAAAGCAATCGATGAGACTTGTACAGTTTGCGCAGTCTTAAGTACGTTTGTTGAAGACGGCTGATCTTCCACCTATAGAATATGGCGTGCATATATGTATCTATATGTCATCCGTCGAAAATTTCAACAGAAACTTGTCAGAAGTTGGTGGTTTTATTGCCCCCCCCCCAGGCACTAACCTTTCTGAAGATACTGTTGTTTAAAGGAAACCAGAGTGCCTGGACTACTTAAAACTACCTCACTTTTCAAATCCCCTGACCACCAAAGCAATGAGACACAATATTTATTTACACGTTGATAATCACATAACTATTCACTAGAGTGATTTTGTTGTAATGTTGGCATGATGGAATATCTGGGATGACGTCATGGTCCCAGATTAATACACATGCCGCAGCAATTATTTCCTACGAATGCACGGTAGCCTTAACTGTCACAAAACTGACCTATTCAAGAATCACCAACTCA
Source organism: Liolophura sinensis (assembly GCF_032854445.1). Classification (NCBI taxonomy): domain Eukaryota; kingdom Metazoa; phylum Mollusca; class Polyplacophora; order Chitonida; family Chitonidae; genus Liolophura; species Liolophura sinensis. The sequence continues at coordinate 13,472,925 of NC_088304.1, read as the reverse complement.
CTCACCTTTTCTGACAGAACCACATAGGGAATGCCAGACAACCCAAATATTTGGCCAAACCTCTGGTCAGTTCACTGACCGGCATGTTGGTCAGTCAAGTAAAGCTCCAATACAGGGTGACCATATATAAACTCACACACAGACACTGTCCTTCAGGTCAGTCATATACACGTGCACCGTGCATGTTGGTCACACTCAAGAGTCTGTTTGCTCGGTGTTCACACGTAAACACATGTGGGAAACTTTGTGGTTCACGTTTTCACAACAGGAGGGTTTTCCAGATTACAACAAGACGATTACCAACGAATGCTGATTTATAGCATTTGAGCTCTTTTCACAGTCAAGCATCCATATGTTTTTTGAAGACTAGGGCAATGCTACATTCAAGTACCAAAAACTTCCCATTAGAAAGACCAGTATAAATCAGGAATGGAGTGAAGATTATCAACACGTAGACAGTATAGAAAAGTTAATGCACAAACACTGCGACGCACAAGGACGTTGGGCGGCACACTGATTTATCTACAGAGAATAAACAAGTGACCTCTCTCATATGTTATAACAGAAGTATGTAACATAAGAAAAAGACCCGAACATTTCTGTCTCCCCCTTCAAAAGTACAGAATGTGCCTCTGTCTCCTGATTTATACCTCTGTCTCCTGATTTATACCTCTGTCTCCTGATTTATACCTGTCTCCTGATTTATACATGTCTCCTGCACAGACAAGGACATCACTAGGTACATGCACACTGTGACTACCATCCACGTATATGTTCAGCTACGTCCATGTGAATGACAAAATTTGACAGATTTCATCACAACCGCAGGATACTGAGTCAACCACAATCACATGTATCCACCACCTTAATAATCCTATAATAAAACTTCCCAGCATCAGTATCAATGGGCATGTGTTAAAATAAAACAAACACAGCAAAAAGGAGGTCACTTAACAAAATTTCCTCTACCCAGAAAGAGATTTCACACAGAAAATAACTGCACTGTAATTTCCAGTGCTCCGCTAGATCCTGTTTCAGTTCGCAACTGTACTGTATACAATACAATAATTGATACACGTACAATGTAAAAAATATAACAGAACCTGAAATTGTTTTGAAATTTTTTTTTTACAGATTTAATAACCCTGGAAGTAATTGTTTAGCATGGTGGTGAAGTTTTCATATGCTGATAACTATTTGTAAATAAATTAATGTTCATGTTTGTGTATACTGAGCACATAATAACTACATGTACATCACATGGGTAGAGTGTCCATCCACACGATTATACATACTGTCATTCATCAGCCTTTTTCGCATGATTTCCACATGTCTATTCCAGCATATTCTGAGGGCATTTCTCTGTGTGGACTGATAAAATTACACTTTTCGTGAAGCCCTGAAACTGTCAATCCAACCGATGTAGTTTGGTCTCCAAAAATCAAATTAAAAATCTGCTTTAACTGCAATGAAAGTTGCTCTTTCGTATGTGAAAAGGTTGAGGAATTTAGGGAAAAATGTATGACAATCACTAGGCATATTCATAGAAGTACTAATAAAATATTTAAAAAAGAAAGTATTCCAAATTCTAGACGCTCATGTACTTTCATACTGATTCATTTTACCATTCTAAGATAAGTACATTATACCTGTCCGTGGTTTCAGCTTCCATAACACATGACATGAATAATGTCTGTTGGCACAGGGACAAATTATTTATCATGTTCGTGCACAAGGCACATGCATATAAACTGTTGGGTAGTCAATATGAAGATGCAGATGATCTGAGTCACTTCCTGTTTCCTACTGTTTAAACTTATTATAATTATAATTACAAGCTCATAGTATCAGTTGGAGTGTGGACTACAGCAAGAACATGGTATCAGTTGGAGTGTGGACTACAGCAAATGCACTGTATCAGTTGGGGTGTAGACTACAACAAGAACATGGTATCAGTTGGAGTGTGGACTACAGCAAGTGCATTGAATCAGTTGGAGTGTGGACTACAGCAAGAACATGGCATCAGTTGGAGTGTGGACTACAGCAAGAACATGGTATCAGTTGGAGTGTGGTCTACAGCAAAGAGCACTGTATCAGTTGGAGTGGATCCAATCCTTGAAATTGATAAGTTACATGATATCACAGAGCTATATGTACATGTACTCTCCCATACAAGTGGAATGTTACATGTGATGATACTGCATTGCAAATGTCCTTGTAGTCCATGTACTAACATGTACATGAATATCATGTACAGTTGAAATAATTTGCATTTGCAACCCCAAAACAATACCAAACTTTCAAATTCAGTAGAATGTAGAATTAAGACTTGAGTTCACCCTAAAGGTATTGAAATTGCTGTAAAAAAATTGCAAGTCAACCATGAACACCCAAACGAAACAGCACACACACAAAAAAATATCCACAAGTCTTACAGTTCACTTCAGACAGAGCCTATTAATCTCCTTGGAATTTAGGAGAAATCCAAACTTTGAGGAACACTGAAGAATCCATGGTGTACTGGAGAGAACTACGATCAGACAGACAGACAAAAGCTGCCTTCTCAGACAATGGTGCCGGAATTCCTTCTCAAATCACGGCATAACGATGCACAAAAAAAAAAACAGCTTAATTCACATTCCAAGTTCCAGCAGACAATGTGGCAGGTCAAAATCTGTTCCCTTGACAATCTCAGAAATCCAGATAGTGTATTTAATACACTGAAAAGGCATAAACTTGTACTTTGAAGAAAATGGCACAGGTACAGAAAGAGCATAAATCCTTTACAAGAGCCAGATTTTCAGAGAGAATCTGAACACCGTTTTGTCAATAATGGCCATGACAATCAAACCTCCAGACAGAGAAGACCATGTGTCACGATGCCATGTGGCCAAAATGACAACATAGGCTGATGAGGCGGGCGAATGACTCACTCCACAGCAGAGCTCCGTCCATCTCCAAGACAATAATCAATATCAGGGGAGAAAACCCTGGGCTGCCTTCAGGGCTTGCTACCACATGCATGTGGCATGCACTCAATGAAAGAAATACTAAATAAATGTTATAATTGATAGCTCTGTTCCCTTCTTCTCATCTGCAATTCTGTTTTAAGCATATGCATCTGTCAGAGACGCACACCGGTAGTTCATGCAATTTAAAATTAAATCCACCTGCACAATACACTTGCTGTGAATCTTAAATCTTTCAATGACAAGTCCATTTTTGGGGAATTTAAGCACACAATTATTATCAAAATAAATATAAAAATTATTTGTTTGTGTCACTTAAGATGCAACCAACCTTCATAAAACTGGGCAAATTATTTCTCCACACACCATAGCTTTCTCAGAATGTTTCAAAATATTGGTTGTAGTGGTGGTTGAAAAAGTTGAAGACTTAGGGTACATGTTTTCGTTATACAGTATTTTTATAGACATGCATGAAAACCCTTCTCGTATATTACATCAAAACCGTGTTCTACAAACACTCATAATTAAAGCATAAATGTAGTAGCTGTGTCAACCCTGTGAATAAATGTGAATCATACAATTTTGAGATATGGGAACATTTTTTCCCTTATATTAATTAACACTGGAGATATACTATACAATTTTGAGATATGGGAACAGTCTTTCTTTATATTAATTAACACCGGAAATATACTATACATGCACTAGAGTACTGCTGTACTTAGAAAGATTAAAAGTGTGCCATCTGATATGGATGATGTATAAAGAGTAGCACTGAATTAATCATTAAATGTTAGAAATAATGATTTACTTTATGATTTATGAGTATGTTCTGTGGTTTCGGTTTTACATGCATTTATTGATTTGGTTGGTGTTTTAAGCCGTACTCAAGAATATTTCACTTATATGACAGCGGACAGCATTATGGTGGGAGGAAACAAGGCAGAGCCTTCCCGGGGGGAAACCCACAACCATCCGCACGTTGATGTCAGACCTTCACACATACGGGCGGAGGGGAAATCAGCATGAGCTGGACTTGAACTCACAGCGACCGGAACGGTGAGAGCCTCCTGGGTCATTGTGCTGCACTAGCCAACTGAGCCATGGAGGCCCTCAGTTTTACATGTATTCCATTTGTCCTTGATTCACACAATGAATAGATTAACTGAAGCTATTCACTGGTATGGGAGATATAAACTGAGTCTCCCTCACACAAAGACTTATAACACACTGTCCACAGCAGTTTCTTCCGTATCATGTATTGAAAACAAAGTATATATCCACATCACTCAGTTTAAGGATTTCTTTTCTTTGGCACTGACCATGTACTTCCACATGGCATGCTTGTGGCCTCTATGTTACTAATGTGAAATTCTTCATGCGGGAACAAAGGATATTGGAGTGTATAAATAAGCAACACTGTCTGTTTGTTAACAACCATAATTACCCTAAATCTTCTTCAACCATTATGCAAATGAATGGTCAACTTTCAGTGCGATTCGATATGCCTTTTTAAATTTGATTTTGGAGGTAAAACTACATGGGTTGGGTTGGCCAATTTCAGGGCTTAATTCACCAAAAGTATACTTTTACTAGTCTAAATTGAATAATAGCCTCAAAATATACTTAAACAAACTCATTTTAAAAAATACAGTTAACTCTGTACACAATGTACACTGTATTATAAACAGAAAAGCAAAATGTTTATATACTTTGACTAGCATATACACCGGCTGATGCGACAACTGTGTAAACACCCATGAGACAACTGTGTAAACACCCATGAGACAACTGTGTAAACACCCATGAGAAAACTGTGTAAACACCCATGTAGTTTTGGTCTGAATCTACGTATTTTTACATACGATCAGGAACTAAGAATAAAGTGATGGCAAAATAAGTTGATATCACATGAAATGTACATGTACATGTCTAAATGTATATTAAAATTAAACTGTTAAGAATCAACTCACAAAAGATATACATGTATACTTGTCAGTATATGTACACTTCTCTAAATTCCTCCATATTTTGAAAAAGATTTTTTTTTTCCTTCAGAAAAATAATTGGACTAACTGTGAGAAAAGAGAAACCATAAAACTGCATATTCCTGTCAAAATTACATGTACATATTTGTGAATTACTGTAGTCATATAAAGAATGGCAACATTTTTGTTTATGTAACATATTCTATTGTAAACATATATCTTTACCTAACAGGTATATATGACCACAGGATTACATATAAATGTACAGAGGTGAACAACAACAACACACCTGTTATGAAAGCTAATTATTAGGACTCCGTATGTAAGACACTTTACCTGGATTGCTCTGGAGACTGCCTCTGAGACGAACGTGGCGATTTACGCCGTCTCTTCGCACTTCGTACAGGATGCACCAAGGAACAGGAGCACAAGGTTTCCGAATGACGTCTACCCATTATTGTCCGACTTTGTGAAAAACTTGTACTAATTATATAATCAGTCAATCGTCATAAGCTGTACTGTGCCTATACCAGCATACTTGATATGTCTGTCCATGACACACTGTATATATTGCATATATGTACACGTGCAAACGGAAAAAATTCCAGAAATACTGAAAACTGATTACACTTCTTTAAATTACATGTACATATACTATACCTATATGAACTCCACCATACACAGTGTGTGTACGTGTGTGTACAAGTCTAAGCGATTCAGCTCACTTCTAAAGCTTTCAGCAATTTCCAATCCATGACTGAATCTACAAAAACTTGGCTGTACAGTACATCTCCATCCTCCACACAAAATCCAAAAGAAATGGTAAACATACAGAATACGTGTATGTCTCCTCCAGTGTTAAGCTCATCTACCTGTACATGGACTTGTCATGACAGGCACATAGAGTCTGTAGACAAACAATTCAGGACTCAGTGTATCCTGTAAGCACTCTACCTTGTAGGTCACAGTTTAATAGCTGCTGGGGGTTTGGCGGTGTGGCAGGGCAGCCCCAAAAACTTGCTGGACTGGTAATGAGTTGTACTAGTACATTCTGTGACAAACACTGACAAACCTAAACCTGGAAGGACTCAATAATAATACAACCAAAAGCTAATCAGGTTTTCAAAGCAGTTTTTCACAGTATTAAATTTTTCAAAGACACAATTGATATCTGGCTGAATGAACATCAAAGTATAATGTTTATAGTTACACTAATATCCAGTGCCACCTTATCAGCCAATACTGCAATCCTTATATCAAGCCAATACTGTAACCCTAGTATCCAGTGTCACTTTATCAGGCAATACTGTAACCCTAGCATCCAACGCCACTTATCAGCCAATACTGCAATCCTAGTATCCAGTGTCAAGTTATCAGCCAATACTGTAACCCTAGTATCCAATGCCACTTTATCAGCCAATACTGCAATCCTAGTATCCAGTGTCAAGTTATCAGCCAATACTGTAACCCTAGTATCCAATGCCACTTTATCAGCCAATACTGCAATCCTAGTATCCAGTGTCAAGTTATCTGCCAATACTGTAACCCTAGTATCCAGTGTCACTTTATCAGGCAATACTGTAACCCTAGTATCCAGTGTCACTTTATCAGGCAATACTGTAATCCTGGAATAAGGTGATGCTTTATACTGTATGTACTCCTAGAGTCAGGTGTGACCTTATACTGTAAACTTAGAAACAGGTGTCCCTAATTAAACATGTACTATACTGTAATCCTAGAATCAGGTATCACTTTGTACTGTAATCCTAGATTCAGGTATAGATGTAGGTTAATACTGTAAGATTCCTAGAACCAAAAGTCACTTTATACTGTAATTACATGTAAACATGTACATGTAGTATCCAGTGTCAGTTTATCACTTTATACTGTAATCCTTGAAGCACGTGTCACTTTATTAGCTTAAACTGCAATCCTTGAATCAGGTGTCACTTTAAACTGTAATGCCAAAGTAAGGTACATATATCCATCAGGTCGAATGTAACAAAATTGAAGAAGTCTAAAATCTCTCTATCCCTGTACATGTATATGTAACCATGGATTCTCCACATGTAATCCTTGACTCTCCACATGTACATGTAATCTGGACTCTCCACATGTAATCCTGGACTCTCTACATGTAATCCTGGACTCGCCACATGTACATGTAATCCTGGACTCTCCACATGTAATCCTGGACTCTCCACATGTAATCCTGGACTCGCCACATGTACATGTAATCCTGGACTCTCCACATGTAATCCTGGACTCTCCACATGTAATCCTTGACTCTCCACATGTACATGTAATCTGGACTCTCCACATGTAATCCTGGACTCTCTACCTGTAATCCTGGGACTCGCCACATGTACATGTAATCCTGGACTCTCCACATGTAATCCTGGACTCTCTACATGTAATCCTGGACTCTCCACATGTAATCCTGGACTCTTCACGTTCTCATGGACTCACTCTACATGTGCTACATGTAAATCCACCCAGCAAGCACCTGTTCACATTACATCTAAATGCACGTGGAGAGCTTAACCAGCATCTTTAATACCACAGGTCCTGTACACAGATATGCATGATGTTTAATCACTCATCCATGTACGAGTAAATATAGGTATTAATAGAAAACTATCAGTGTAAAAGTACAAAAAGCTCCACTGTGTTAATTTTGTGCACTCGGTCACACTTGATCAGCTGGAGGTATCATTAGCCTACTGACCTTGAGTGGAACACGGTCCAATAATGACACAGCCACCTGGTGTGACAGTAAGGCTTTTTCTTCTCTGTCACATACAAAAAGAAAAGATATTCATATCTTTCCTGAGGCAGCCAATTTCATCGCTGACGGCTTATAGCACATATAGATACATACCTGCAGCTGCATTTACATGTATATGCTTACAATGTACATGTATACCTGAATACACCAGAGGATGCTGTGTAGCAATTTCAACAACGTACTTAATCTTCAGTTTAATTATCTACATGTATTTCTTAAACTTCCACAGATAAAGTTCCTAGTCATCTGTTATGTCCATTCAGTTCTCTAGTACTTCTCTGTCATGTGCTGTTGTCGCTCTAGAAACCCCAGCTTTTGGAGATTCCCCCCCCCCACCCAAAATGCAATGTTAGGCCAATCCAAGACCGTTTTGTGTTTCTCTGCATGTACTTACTACTATGGCTGCTATTGCTGATTACACATTTAAATAAGTAAGCATAACATTATGTTGTAGAATTTTTCATTACATTCTACGTACACTTATTACACACACACCATATGTGTACTTGATAACTGATTTTCATATTTTATATTTATTGACCAAGAAATAGCTCTCTCCATTCATGTTTCATGCAAACAACTTAATAAATAATTGACTGAGTATTAAGTCATCATTAAAAAACATGTTTTTTGAGGTTTTATGTTTTATGTTTGACTAATGGCGCAAAAAAAGGCCCTTAACTCTAAAGTGTTCACTGGGATTTTAATAGGTCTTATTGTACTTTTTACTCCATGCTTTCTAAAAGTCATTATGTTTTTCATTAGCCTAAACAAAATAAGAATTCCCTGCAGGCTGACCTAATAATTTCTGATGGCAATGGGGACAAAATGTACAAAAACATTTTTTATGAAGGATGACCTTAAATGAGCGGTATCATGAAACAAAGTCTTGATAATTGTTATCATAAATGTTCAGCACTGTATCTCAAAAATGGATGGTCAGATAACAGAAAATTAAATCTCTATCAACCGTAAGGATTTACGGCTGCATATTCCCCTGTAAGACAAAAATGACCCATACCCTGTCGTACAGCGTGACGCCGGTGCATTTAGAAGATGCACCCTACAATCTTGAACCACAAGAAAAACATCTCCAACATCACCAACATAAAGATGCTTTTTGCAGTTACAAATGACGTGCATAATTAAGCAAAAATACTTTCCTTGTCGGCCAGAGGGTTTAATAGCTTATTCCTACAACTGTACATAAATGCCGACAATGGAGGAAGGGTCCACAAGAAACAAGTGTAAGACAACAGAGTGGCCTTAGCCCAGCCTTGCGCTGTGCAGTGCACAAGTAATTCCCAATCACATCACAATCACTATGTAAATGTCATGCTTCTAAAAGGAAAAGTTTAACAGGTCATGCCATAGCCTGGGAAAGTTTCCAAACCAGACATTTCATTCAGCTTTTTTTCCAAGAAGGTAAACATTGGCCACTAAAGGTTACGCAAGCGAAATGTCAGCTATGAGCGACTGCTCCGTGACATACGGACAGGTGAGGATAAGGGATACCTGTGGAATTCCCAGACAGGTGAGTGTTAACAACTTCAGAATCTGACATGCTCACACCTGACATTTAGAGTTTCAAGATGGGTAATGAGAAAACCAAAATACAGCAATTGGAACAGTTTTTGTCTCGCATCCATTTGTTGTTTTTAAGCTCAAATATTATTTTGCTTGTTTGACACATGTTAAACCAAGACTGTGAAGAGCCACACTAAAATCATCAGCCAACCTGATGGCTAATTAAAATAACAGTCAATTTGAACACCTGTCAAACTTAGAACAGTCACAGGTGGATTTGATTATACATGTAGATCATCCCGAATAGCATGAACTTAAGAAAAATCACGCACATTTAACTTACTAATCAGGGTTTATCTTGCTGAATGTTTTGAGATACCCTATTCAGAAAAAAAATTGTAAAAATGTTACGACGGGGAAATACATGTAAAAAAAAGAAACAAACACAAGAGTCATCAGAAGATGTCACACTCCACTGTCAATTCAAGTGCTTCTCTATGCGATGACTTTCATTTTTTATTTATCACAGTTTTACGTACACCCTACATGTATTCCCTCATCCTTTTCGCATATGAAAGAGCAATTTAAAGTCAAAATTTTTGCACATTTTAAGTTGATTTTGAATACAAAATACAATGCTTGGATTGGCCAAGTTCATGGCTTCACAAAAGGTGTAATTTTACCCTTCCAAACAGAATAATGCCTTCCGGATATACTTGAATGGACACCTTACAAACATGTGAACAGGTCGCAAAAATTATACAGTGAGTCAGCCAGAGTGGATGAAGGATGGTGGGTGGGGTCCTTCAATTCATCAATTCTTTTCGCATTTCGGCTACTAGAGTTTTTGCAAAAAGTCCTCTTCAATGATACAACTAGACCCTCTTTCCAACCCAGATTCAAGTGCTGTACACATTATTCTAGATTATATATATTCTAGATTATATATTTTGACACCGATTTTATGTTTAAATGATTTTAAAGTTTTCAATTTTTATCTTTTAAATGTTTCTTATTTTAGCTTCTTATAACAATGTACGTCTATTTTGTTTTGATTTTGGGTATTAAATTTATCATATTAAAACCACATACTGTTTCCTGCTTTTTATAGCACGTTCTCCACACGACATGGATAGAACATGGTCGCATTGGCATTAAACCATACTCATTCATTCATTCATTCAACAATAGCCCCAACATTACTCTCATCGCAATCATTTAACACATTTCACACTTGCACATGTATTCATGAGCCATTCAGGAAGGGACGACCCTGTTCGTAAATGATCAAGTACAGGTATATGTCTACACGTCAATCACAGAATAATCACAAAGGTGCAAAAGAACATTCACGACAGGTACTTCCTCAATGAAGTCACCATGGTCTCAATAAACAGGTCTACAGGTCACTCTGAGACTGACAGACTACAGAGCAAAAATGTTTAACATACTCTCGGCATGAAATAAATCCGGTCTTAATAATAAACAACAATAACAATCTCACAACTGATACACCTGGATGACTCATGCAGACTGGAGGGGAAACCCTTGACCCAGGTACATGATAACTAGGTTAGCCACAATCTTGCGGAGGGACGAGAAAAACGATCAACACCCTCTGGGCCCTTCAATACAAACAGCCTGCACATTCTGATTTGCTGTTAAGACAGCTGAGACCCAGCATGCCTCCAGGAGTTCTAGAACTTTCTTTGGGGAAAATACTGAATATATCAAGCACTGCAAAAAGGTTAGGAGTTGATATGAAAATTGGACAGATAAGATTAAAAACCAAAATACGTGTTGTTCAGAAAAGAATGATTTGATTGCTTGGAGTGAAAGAGTGAAACTGTGAAGCCAACAACTGTAAAAGGCTGAATTCTCTAAAAAATCATGTAGTCAAATACAATGTTTGGAACTGATTACAATATGAATGCGAACATTAACTTTAGTATTTGGGTATTAGTACATTTATGCACAATACTGTATGTACTTTTTTATTATTTTAATTGTTTTTTTAATTCAAGGATATTTATTTAAAGACCTACTACAGTGTGAAGGCCTGTATGTCTTGAATGCAAGGTTAAATAATAAAGATGCAGATAGTCTAAATGACTTTTTAAATTGTCAAAAAATGCCTTGCATTTAACCTGATGTTGTCAATTTTGGAGGACAATATGGAAACTAAAGTTTTTTCGTTGTTTCCAATTTTACCTGGTGTGAAGTCATTCAAGAACACTTCACGTCACCCACACTGCCTACAAATAGCCACAAATTCAAATGCACATAATGTTATTCCAGCATAACCGCCTTACTCAACATCACATCTAGCTGATTCATCGTCACATATGTAAGGAGTGAGTGAGTGAGTGCTTGGGGTTTAACGTCGTACTCAACAATTTTTCAGTCATATGACGACGAAGGAATCATTAGGGTGCATGTACGTGTAATGTGCCTTCTTGTTGCAGGACAGATTTCCACCGCTCTTTTATTTAGTGCTGCTTCACTGAGACGACTTACCGAAGGCAAGTAAGCCGCCCCGCCCGAGCCATTATACTGATACGGGTCAACCAGTCGTTGCACTATCCCCTTAATGCTGAACGCCAAGCGAGGAAGTTACAACTTCCTCTTTTAAAGTCTTAGGTGTGACTCGATCAAGGAGTATCATCCCATATGTAAGGAGTATCATCACACATGTAAGGAGTATCATCACACATGTAAGGAGTATTACCGCATCTGTAAGGAGTATCACCACACATATAAGGAGTCTCATCACACATGTAAGGAGTATCATCACACATGTAAGGAGTATCACCGCATATGTAAGGAGTATTATCGCATCTGTAAGGAGTATCACCACATCTGTAAGGAGTATCACCACATATGTAAGGAGTATCATCGCATCTGTAAGGAGTATCACCACATATGTAAGGAGTATCATCACACATGTAAGGAGTATTATCACACATGTAAGGAGTATCACCACATATGTAAGGAGTATCATCACACATGTAAGGAGTATTATCGCATCTGTAAGGAGTATCACCACATATGTAAGGAGTATCATCGCATCTGTAAGGAGTATCACCACATATGTAAGGAGTATCATCACACATGTAAGGAGTATTATCACACATGTAAGGAGTATTATCGCATCTGTAAGGAGTATCATCACACATGTAAGGAGTATCACAGCATATGTAAGGAGTATCACCGCATATGTAAGGAGTATCATCACACATGTAAGGAGTATCATAACATATGTAAGGCGTATTATCACCTCAGGAAAATTTTTCGGAAACTGCCGAAGATTTTGCTTTTGAGGACATTTTACTTACAGGGGATAAATAGTGTTATTCTTCTTAAATTTTCTTTTGAACCATGGTGCTAGTTCTTATCCATATGGTATCTTTTACATAATTTTAATATTTATGCCAAATTTCTCTTGGGAATGCAGAAGCACTTTAAATACAACTGCGAAAACATACAGTTAAGAATGTCCATGTATATGGGTTGACTGCAGGTACATGTTCTGTGGCCAGAGAAAATCAACATACTTTGGACATGCTTGGAACTTTGCAAACTTTCCATCCTACAACCATACCAGTGTAGCATCTCAATTCAAGGGCATGTCCTTTATAATATTGGTCTAGGGCAATTGAATTATCATGCCTATGGAAACTTGGCTTCGTAAGTCTTCTAAATAAAATTTAAAGTCAGAGGTTGATTGAATTTAAGTACAAAATATCACCAGTGTTCTCTGTCATCTGCTGGTGCTCCTTGACGCTGAAGTAGGCTCAGAAGAAAAAATATGATGAAACTGTCTGTCCATTCTATTTATTTAAATAAATGTATAGCATCTAGTAGCATCAATTATTCTACATAATTTTTTGTTCAAAAAGATATATGTATAGTATTAACTGACAGTTGAATTCAATGCTGATGTTTATAATAGCATTAAATTTAGGCTTGTTTAAAAAACATTAGTTTGAAAAACCTAAAGGTATACTTACACAGTATGTTCTTAGCTGGGTACTGTACCTTTTTGAAAACATCTGAGTCTCATGTGAGCAAGCAGGTTCAACATGCTTACAATGGTACAATACTATATTTATTAATCCACATATAATCCAATATTTCAAACATTTCTGTACATGTGTACAAGGTGAACACAGTCAAACAAGCACTATCCTCACAAGGAGGCGTGTCTGTACATCTGAATGACAGTGCTGACAACTGAACCAGTGACAAACATATTTGTACATGTATAACAGGTGAACAAGGTCAAACAAGCACTATCCTCACAGAGGAGGCGTGTCTGTTACAACTGAATGACAGTGCTGACAACTCAACCAGAGACAAACCTTTTTGTACATGTATAAAAGATGAACACAGTCAAACAAGCACTATCCTCACAAGGGAGGCGTGTCTGTACATCTGAATGACAGTGCTGACAACTGAACCAAAGACAAAAATTTTTGTACATGTATAACAGGTGAACACAGTCAAACAAGCACTATCCTCACAAGGGAGGCGTGTCTGTACATCTGAATGACAGTGCTGACAACTGAACCAGAGACAAATATTTTTGTACATGTATAACAGGTGAACACAGTCAAACAAGCACTATCCTCACAAGGGAGGCGTGTCTGTACATCTGAATTACAGTGCTGACAACTGAACCAGCGACAGCTACATGTAGATGGGCAGGAAACCAGGCATCATTCATAAATTCTCAGACACTTACTAATTCTACATTGTGAAATGCCAGACTGCTGACTTCATTCATGGGTAACATTGTTGACGTGTCCAAAGTAAACACATGCACATGTACTACAATGGAAAACATGTAGTTATACATGTATGTCATTCAACACATGCCTCTTAAAATTTGCACACATCAGTCTTCACTTTACAACTTTATAATGAACTGGACAGATACTGTACAATATATCACCAGTTTGTACATATTTATTTATTTGATTGGTGTCTTACGCCATACTCAAGAATATTTCACTTATACGACCACAGCCAGCATTATGGTGGGAGGAAACTGGGCAGAGCCCGAGGGAAACCCACAACCATCCAAGGTTGCTGACAGACCTTCCCACTTACGAGTTGGTACATAACATACACATCACATGTAGCAGGACCGTATTGATGCTGCCTCTCAGAGTCAGGCAAAATTTGCAACTTAGTCATGGGTGAAAGGTTTGGTCACTTAGATGTACTTGTAGTGAAGTATTCAAAAAGGAAAAAGGCGCTATCTGCCTTTGCTGCTAAAATTCTTGAGTATGTTGGCGTAATGAGTGAGTGCTTAGAGTTTAACATTGTGCTTAACAATTTTTCAGTCATGACGATGAAGGGAGTCCGTAGAGTGCATGTAGTGTGAATCCTTGTTGCAGGACGGATTTCCACCGCTCTTTTATCTAGTGCTGCTTCACTGAGACGCCTTACAGAAGGCAAGTAAGCCAACGCACCTGAACCATTATACTGGTAGAGGTCAACCAGTCATTGTACTATCCCCTTCATGCTGAATGCCAAGTGAGGAAGTTTAAACTTCCTCTTTTAAGGTCTTAAAACCAGGACCAAATGACCTGACCCAGAATTGACCCTGGGTCTACCTGCTGCGAGGCGGACTATCTAACAACAGAACTACCGGGGCCCATTCAATATGCAGGTATATGTACATCTTTAAAACATGCATGGCACATGTACATGTATGTAGTGAAAGACATCCATGAACAGAGGGTCAAAATGTTCCTTGTTTTGGGCTCTTCAGAGTGATCAAGTCAACTATCATCTAACTGATGTTTTCTAAAGCTGTAACTTCCAATAGATTCCATTTACACACATGTCATTATTAAACAACATGGGAATGGGTAAAATTTAACAAAAAAAATCTTTGTGACGACCTGGGCTCAATTTTACATCTGTTTTTATATTTTGAACTCTTAAAAACAAAGGAATGGCCAAACAAATTGAGCCCTGGTACAAAACATGACCACATTGCACAAGCAAAATTGCCCTTTTTTGTTTGTTGTCAGTTTACAAACATTAGTTTACTGTATGCCCCCCTAAGTTTGCCCTTTGTTGTTTTTGCCCAGTTTTCAAACATTAGCTTACTGTATGCCCCCTAAGTTTGCCCTTTGTTGTTTGTGCCCAGTTTTCAAACATTAGCTTACTGTACGCCCCCCTAAGTTTGCCCTTTGTTGTTTGTGCCCAGTTTACACACATTAGCTTAGTGTATGCCCCCCTAAGTTTGCCCTTTGTTGTTTGTGCCCAGTTTTCAAACATTAGCTTAGTGTATGCCCCCCCCCCCTAAGTTTGCCCTTTGTTGTTTGTGCCCAGTTTACAAACATTAGCTTAGTGCATGCCCCCCTAAGTTTGCCCTTTGTTGTTTGTGCCCAGTTTACAAACATTAGCTTAGTGTATGCCCCCCTAAGTTTGCCCTTTGTTGTTTGTGCCCAATTTACAAACATTAGCTTAGTGTATGCCCTTACTGTATGCCCCCCAAGTCTGCCCTTACTGTATGCCCCCTAAGTTTGCCTTACTGTATGCCCCCCAAGTCTGCCCTTACTGTATGCCCCCTAAGTTTGCCCTTACTGTATGCCCCCCAAGTCTGCCCTTACTGTATGCCCCTTAAGTTTACTTGACTCCGTTTATACATTGTATCTTACATCCAAGAAATACTATTTTTAGATCTCAATAATTTCAACATGACACTATCCACAGGTTTCAGAAAAAAAGGCTTTCAGAAAACCACATCATGCATTCAGCCACACAGTGTATGAAGTGCTGGTGCATGAACAAATAGCCCATTTAAAAAAGCTCTTGTTATAAACTATATTACTGATCCATTTCTTTACAGACTTTCCTCAACTTACACAACACTTCGTGCAGTTATTCAATGACAGAACTTTATAATTCTGCCAATAAACCATGCATTACCCATGCAGTTTAACCCTTTAACAGCCATGATGTGGCCAGACACATGTACTTTTGGTGTAGGTTATAACTGAAAGGTCCCACTCCTTTAACTGCATGGACACACATGGCATGGTGAAGGTTCAATCCCAATCTTGGACATGAAATTTTCAGATGGTCTTACATGAAATCTGTGCATCACAAGAGAGCAAGAAAGCTTGTGAGTCAGTTACAGCGTATACCTGCCAAAGGCCGGTGGTTTTACAATGGGCAAAATGGTTTAAATATTGAAAATGATACCAAACTGAAAACCCTCCTGTTATTTGTTTGTGAAATACTCCTTCAAATATAAAGTACACATAGGTATGCATTTAACAACAATAAACCACTGCACCAAATCAAATATAACACATCCATACATCAACTGTGTAAATTAATTGGTAATGATGCAAGCATCGGTAGAAAAGACAACTGTGAACTGCGCATGTCTCTATAAATACTTTTATGGTATTTAAGTTCATTACAAGGCGGTTACCAGCTACCTGCTGCCTCTGAAGAAAAAGGACCAGGTATATTTAACTGCCTACTTCAACTAATGCACTAATTTTACTTCATTTAATCTCTGTCAGGTGGCCAGATGTGGTAGTCTTCTGCTCAAAAATATAATGATAGCTCTGACCAAAGGAAAAATTTTGTAACATATATTGGCCTTTTAAGATGTATTTCAGGAGGTGAAAGATTGTGGTGTTCAAAAAGTTGTTTGACGTCAACTGGTGACACATACTATTAGGCAGGCAAAATAAATAAATAAATTTCTAAAGTAAGTAAAGATATTTTTAGAAAGAGTTTTCAATGTTCTTTCTCTTGATACTTATTTCGTTTCAACCCTTTCTTTCCCTTTAAACTTGCTGTTCAATCCAAATGTATTTATGCATATACCGTAAGTACATTTCAGGGCTCAGAGGGTTAAAATCCATTTAGAAAGGTGAGGCAGTGTGTAGGTTAAGCACAGACTACACAAGACTTTGTATTAATCCAGCTGCACCTAGTGGCTGGTAACATTATATGTGCATAGTGTGGTCTGGCCAAATATCCTGTTACGTGCCGATTACTCTACAAGCAATTCAATAGGCATCATTCTCCACTGTAAGTTCAAATTTCTGCAGTACTGACAACCCTCTTCAGTTTTTCACACAGCCCACTGCACTTTTTGACAAAAGCACAGGTTTTCCAGCGCTACATGACATCGGACAGAAGGATCTTAAGACAGCCATTACTCTAATTACTCAACCTTTTCGCACTTCATAGAGCCACTTCCTGTGTGGAATTTTTGCTCCTTCAAAATTCGAGTTTGTACACAAAATTATATTGTTTCACAGCTTCACAAAAAGTATAATTTTATCAGTCTGCATAGAATAATGCCCTCAGAGGACACTAGAATAAACATCTTGCAAACATGCGAATAAGTTGAGGAATTACGGTAATCAATTTTTTAGTCAAACGATGAAATCAATGGTGGTGTTTGGGTCGATGTAAATCAATCCTGATCACAGTCTTTTTATTACACTTGTACTTACCCACATGCACTACATATAACAAGCACTAAGGGTTTGGAAATTTCATAATGTGATGACGGTCTTTGAAGTCAAGTCATTTTCTTCTCGCAGGTAACATCAATCTACACTGTTGTTTAATGGGTTAAATAAACCTTTTTTTGAATGTCGTCAGAGGGTGTGAAACTGAAAATAAAACTTATTCCTGTTGAAGATACATTTACATGATTGCTGAACCTTGAAAAAAACGGAAAGCCTAAAAATAAGATAAGATCGGACAAAATAGAAAGTTTTATTCCATTTTTCTCGTTTTCTAGCAAAACTCGCCATTCGTAGGTTGCTGCCACACCTTCCCACGTGTGGCCGTAGAGGAAGTCAGCATGGCCTGGACTTAAACTCACAGCGAATGCATTGGTGGGAGGCTCCTGGGTTATTATTGCACCATGCTGGCATGCCAATTCCCTCAGCCATGGAGGCCTCTAATATATATATATATATATATATATATATATATATATATATATATATATATACCTATATATATATATGTGTGTGTGTATGCAAGGTTGTCATGCTACTTCTTATGCTACATGACAAGTGTACCTGGCAGGGTGACCAATGCTACCTGGCTTTATCTAGCCTAATATACAAGTACATGTATATGGACGTGCGATTGGTCTTGACAAATTCTACTGGACATATTTCAAATAAATTTAACTTCTACGTTTAACGTAAAGATTTTGTTCCACTTTTCATGTTTCACTGTGTTATAAGTGACAGAATATTGTTTGAAAGTATCTCACAAAATAACAGCAATCCCACACCTTGACGGTTTGTCCAAGGGAGGTAATCCAGTTTGATCAAATCATGGTTCATTTGTTCTGCTGAGAAATAATGGAACACTTTCTGAGAAATGATGGAACACTTTCTGAGAAAGAACCTATCTTGTGTGGAGAGCCACAAGGCTGGACATTAGGGCCTACCCCCTTTTTGTTATATATTGATGATATAGCTAATAACTCTAATTTGTTAGATCTGATGTTATTCGCTGATGATACTAGCAGCCTTTTGCTAACACCGAAACAAATGCTGCACTGTTGACATTCTCTTTCTTGAGATGGATAAGATATACACATAGTGATGTAGCAACAGTCTTTTACTCAGTCTGAATAAAACTAAGTGCATGTTCATTAAGCCTTAATCCAGACGGAATATATGCATGGTGATATAGCAACAGTCTTTTCCTCAGTCTGAATAAAACTAAGTGTATGTTTATTAAGCCTTAATCCAGACGGAATATACACATGGTGATGTAGCAACAGTCTTTCACTCAGTCTGAATAAAACTAAGTGCATGTTCATTAAGCCTTAATCCAGACGGAATATATGCATGGTGATATAGCAACAGTCTTTTCCTCAGTCTGAATAAAACTAAGTGTATGTTCATTAAGCCTTAATCCAGACAGAATATATGCATGGTGATATAGCAACAGTCTTTTCCTCGGCCTGAATAAAACTAAGTGCATGTTCATTAAGCCTTAATCCAGACGGAATATATGCATGGTGATATAGCAACAGTCTTTTCCTCAGTCTGAATAAAACTAAGTGTATGTTTATTAAGCCTTAATCCAGACAGAATATACACATGGTGATGTAGCAACAGTCTTTTCCTCGGCCTGAATAAAACTAAGTGCATGTTCATTAAGCCTTAATCCAGACGGAATATATGCATGGTGATATAGCAACAGTCTTTTCCTCAGTCTGAATAAAACTAAGTGTATGTTTATTAAGCCTTAATCCAGACGGAATATACACATGGTGATGTAGCAACAGTCTTTCACTCAGTCTGAATAAAACTAAGTGCATGTTCATTAAGCCTTAATCCAGACGGAATATATGCATGGTGATATAGCGACAGTCTTTTCCTCAGTCTGAATAAAACTAAGTGTATGTTCATTAAGCCTTAATCCAGACGGAATATATGCATGGTGATATAGCAACAGTCTTTTCCTCAGTCTGAATAAAACTAAGTGTATGTTTATTAAGCCTTAATCCAGACAGAATATACACATGGTGATGTAGCAACAGTCTTTCACTCAGTCTGAATAAAACTAAGTGTATGTTCATTAAGCCTTAATCCAGACGGAATATATGCATGGTGATATAGCAACAGTCTTTTACTCAGTCTGAATAAAACTAAGTGTATGTTCATTAAGCCTTAATCCAGACGGAATATATGCATGGTGATATAGCAACAGTCTTTTCCTCAGTCTGAATAAAACTAAGTGTATGTTTATTAAGCCTTAATCCAGACAGAATATACACATGGTGATATAGCAACAGTCTTTTCCTCAGTCTGAATAAAACTAAGTGTATGTTCATTAAGCCTTAATCCAGACAGAATATATGCATGGTGATATAGCAACAGTCTTTTCCTCAGTCTGAATAAAACTAAGTGTATGTTTATTAAGCCTTAATCCAGACAGAATATACACATGGTGATGTAGCAACAGTCTTTCACTCAGTCTGAATAAAACTAAGTGTATGTTCATTAAGCCTTAATCCAGACGGAATATATGCATGGTGATATAGCAACAGTCTTTTACTCAGTCTGAATAAAACTAAGTGTATGTTCATTAAGCCTTAATCCAGACGGAATATATGCATGGTGATATAGCAACAGTCTTTTCCTCAGTCTGAATAAAACTAAGTGTATGTTTATTAAGCCTTAATCCAGACAGAATATACACATGGTGATGTAGCAACAGTCTTTTCCTCGGCCTGAATAAAACTAAGTGCATGTTCATTAAGCCTTAATCCAGACGGAATATATGCATGGTGATATAGCAACAGTCTTTTCCTCAGTCTGAATAAAACTAAGTGTATGTTTATTAAGCCTTAATCCAGACAGAATATACACATGGTGATGTAGCAACAGTCTTTTCCTCGGCCTGAATAAAACTAAGTGTATGTTCATTAAGCCTTAATCCAGACGGAATATATGCATGGTGATATAGCAACAGTCTTTTCCTCAGTCTGAATAAAACTAAGCGTATGTTTATTAAGCCTTAATCCAGACAGAATATACACATGGTGATGTAGCAACAGTCTTTTCCTCGGCCTGAATAAAACTAAGTGCATGTTCATTAAGCCTTAATCCAGACGGAATATATGCATGGTGATATAGCAACAGTCTTTTCCTCAGTCTGAATAAAACTAAGTGTATGTTTATTAAGCCTTAATCCAGACGGAATATACACATGGTGATGTAGCAACAGTCTTTTCCTCGGCCTGAATAAAACTAAGTGCATGTTCATTAAGCCTTAATCCAGACGGAATATACACATGGTGATGTAGCAACAGTCTTTCACTCAGTCTCTTTAAAACTAAGTGCATGTTCATTAAGCCTTAATCCAGACAGAATATATGCATGGTGATGTAGCAACAGTCTTTTACTCAGTCTGAATAAAACTAAGTGTATGTTCATTAAGCCTCCATCTGGAGATTCCTTACTCCTATTAATTATTCTGAATATTTCTAAAGGACGGGTGTCTAACGCTAAATTTCTCGGTATAATCTCCAGCCACAAGTTAAATTGGAAAAGCCATATTCAGTACATCTATGGGAAAATTTCTAGAAACATAAATATTATCAACTACATTAAATTCTCAATTAATAAAAAGTCTGCTATTCTCTGAATATCCATCAGATGCTTATGGCAATATCCTTTGGGGTAATACTTTACCATCTCATCTTAATGTTTTGGTAATTCTTAAAAAAAAAAAAACCCACTACGTACAATAACACTTTCCCATAGATTGGAGCATACTGCGCCTCTCTTTGCAGAGCTCAAGTTGTTGACTACACCAAACCATCATGTTTTCCTGTCTACAATTTGTCTAAACCTATATATATATATATATATATATATATATATATACCAGAAGGAAAATATTCCTAAAGGTTTCTACACTTAGAATAGTTGAACCGTGCAAATGGAATAAGTAGCTTCCATTGCTTAAAACAACACAATCTTCTTCCTTATTCAAATCTTGTCTAAACTCGTTCTTATTGTTATTATCCCCAAGGTTACTATCCTTTAGGTCGTCACGGGTTACACATTTACATATTAACTAATTACTATGACTTAAGTCATAACATTTGTATAGGGACATAACAGACTCAACTGAGCCTTATTCCTGTCGACAACTTACATTTATGCTGTCTTTGAATATGAATGCTGCATGTGTTGATGAATAAAACTATTAAATACTGATTTTTGATATTTGATTGGTGTTTAACGCCGTACTCAAGAATATTTCACTTATACGACGGCATTATGGTGGGAGGAAACCGGGCAGAGGGAGGACCCGGGGGAAACCCACGACCATCTGCAGGTTGCTGGAAGACCTTCCCACTTACGACTGGAGAGGATATTAAATACTGAAGGAACTAATATATTCAGCAAACCTGTATCAAAACTAAAGTCTACAGTGACACAACTTACAGCTGCAGTATACAGATCTACATGGTATAGCCACAATTTGTTATTTTCACACATACGTTTCATAAAAATAAGGTTAAAATCAATACTGCCTGTGGCACCTACATTCAGGCCTGAATATTAAAACTGGATCTTAACAATCCAGATGAGTGAGTGAGTGAGTGCTAGGGGTTTAACATCGTGCTTAACAATTTTTCAGTCATATGACGACGAAGGAATCCTTAGAGTGCATGTAATGTGCCTCCTTGCTGCAGGAAGGATTTCGACCACCCTTTTATCCAGTGCTGATTCACTGAGACGCCTTACCGAAGGCAAGTAAGACACCACGCCTGAGCCATTATACTGATACGATGTCAACCAGTCGTTGCACTATTCCTTTCATGCTGAACGCCAAGCGAGGCAATCCAGATGAAGTCAGGTTTGAATGTTTACTCAAGTTATAATACTACCTGGGGAACACATGTAATGGTACTTTGACCTTTTAATTCGTACACTGTTCCAGGTGCATGAAAACCCCAAATTCATATCATGTACAAGTAAATTAACTGTTTCGCCACAGAGGAACTGCAAAAGGTGTAAGCCATAAGATAATGTCCTCACTCTATTAACATAATTCTACCTCATAGAGAAAATTACTATGTACCAGGACTGTTTGCATGTTTTGTATTTGACACCATGCATATCTAGGCACTTACAGTTTTACTCATGCACACAAGCTTTACTTGTACAGATACGGAGATGCAAACGTTGCCTAATAATAAATAACCTGGATTTTAATACAGATTTCTACCTCACAGCCACATAAGTTCAAATCTTTACTTTGCTGATGTTCATAATTTACAAATTCTTCAGACTGGGGAAGATTTTTTTGTTGCCTAACTATGGTTTCCAGTCACAGTTCTCAGATTATCATCTACTGTTGCTCACATCTCCAGATCTTATCCTCTACTAGGCGAAGCCACATGCAAGTGAAGTGCCCGGATGTGCACAGTCTCAAATTCAGTTCCTGAACAAGCAACAAGTGTCACTAAATATTTACTTTCTACACTAAATGTGTGGGCTGTTTTCCTGTCAGTGAAAACATATGGATCAGTTGAACAGACACATTTTGGATATTTTAACAGCAATACATATTACTGCTTCTCAAATCCAGAACAGGGATATCTATGACAGATCAGTATCAATTCTGGTGTAAATAACTGTTTTGTAATCTCCTCTAATTTCATGTTCACAATGTTTCTCAAACTGAATTTACATACATGTATTTAGAATTATATAATTTCATTTGATTTCTAAAAAAAATGATAAAGATCTTAAAGAAATCAAGGTACCCTGCTATGCTCAGAACAATTAACCACAGAGCCAGAGCATGTAGTATGTAACAAAACTCCCAATACAACTGTACACGTTCAACTGAACCCACCTTGATCATGAATTCATACACAAGACTTCCTCAACTAGTATGGCAGGCTGCCATTTAAGGCGAAATGAAATGTGATACTCCATGATATCTAATACCCTTACCTTCACTTGAAGGCATGTAGGTCTATTGTACAATATTATTTTACTGCCAGTACAAAGTTCAACTTCAATCCAAAACAGGCTGCTTCTCATACACATACCCTGTATGTACTAAGATTTATCCCACAACAACATGTAATACTTTACAACTTTAATTACCTGCAGCTGTAACAATGCACAAATAGTCTTTACTACAACATCATACAAGAACAGTAAGCCTATACATGACCAAGAGTTGAAATGTAGACTAATAGGAGCCAAGAGGTCTTCAGTTTCTGTCTTGGTTCCTAGAATATATGATGTCTGACAAAAATTGTGTATTCTGAGGTGGCAAACTGGGAATCATCATCAACTGGCTCCTGAGTACAAGCTCAACTCAAGACATAAAATGTTGTAATGAACACCTGTCAAACATTTGTGCCGCTTGTATTTTTTATTTTTCTTCTCCTAAATATAACCATAAAATTTATCCATATAAATGAACCTTTAACAACTCAACTGGCCATCAAACTGATGATGGCAGCATGTAACTGGACACTGAAGTCAAATTTGACATTTTCGAGTTCATCTCGAATGATTAATTGCAGGTAATAAAACTTTCTGACTCACTTGAAACATTTCGGGTGCCAGTTGGAGTTTAGAGCTTGAACGTACTCCTCATCCGCCACCTCTTTGGAGCACGCGGGACATTTTGTGTCCTGTCCTGGAAATAGATAAAAAAGAGCTTATTATTTCTCAGACTTTTTAAATCGACACGAATTTACAAAGCGTCCAAAGAGTCAACAAAACTTACCCAGCCCCGTTTCACATTGCGACATAATCGCATCTACGAAAATGGCGGTCGGCATTTGTTACCTTCACGGGCAAGAGAGTTCCGATCAGCTGTCAAACTCACCTTAAACTGGAAGCCTGAGACCGTTTATATCTGCTGTGTACGAACACAAACCTAATGCGCAGTTGATTTCATCTTTTATCTATTTGACTGACTAAAGTCAAAACCTACCCATTTTTAGGAGTCCTTAAGCCTTGAGAACGTTATCTTGTTGTTTGAAAGCATCACAAACAAAGCTGTTTAGAAACAACATTGCCAGTCACTTTGCATCCCGGCCCGCCCAATTGTGCCCGCTAGTCATACGCTGTCGTATGTTTACGCGTTTAGGATAACAACCATCAGTGCTCCGGGCGATGTCTGTTGAAATTCGCATTCTACCTTTAAAAGAAGACAGACGACATAGGGCTACAAGTCTACACAGTGCCACAATTTTCACACAACTTCCTATATGATAGGCATACATATATATGTGCATATACGTGCATATACAAGATTCCGATCGTCAATGAACAGAATTCCTAGGCTACATGGAAAACCGCAAAAATTCTTTCATAGGTTTATGATTTTGTCCTTTAATTTTTTCTTCATGTTGTCAATGCGGATGTGTTAATACCGGGAACGGTCACGTGGTCAGCACTCGCTCTTCTTCCTCGGTGACTATCTTGAAAGTTCGAGATAACACGAGGTTAAAAAAGTTACATTCTTGTTTTTTTTTATAACGCAACAATATATATATATATATATATATATATATATATATATATATAGGCAAAAAAAAATGTCGCATATGCGCGCATGTCTACTAGTTTACAAATACATAGTTGACAATGATATACATGTATATAACATACAATGACTGGTCGTAAGGCCTAAATACATGCAAATTCATAAATTCATGCGGATGCTCGTGGGTTTTAAATAAACCAATCAGTACGTAATTACTACTATTGTGTTGCATAATTGCGAAAATTTAGGTCGGCCACAATCGTAGAAATAAAAACCACTAAAGTATACCGTGTGCCGTAAGTAGCACACACATAGGGCCTAGATCTATATGTAGGTTTAACTAAGCAAGTAAGTACTGCGTTAAACGCCATGCAAGATATGTAGATTTCCAAAAAATAAAGAAGACTTTCACGGAAAAATCTTCACATATAGTCTTTCTTTTTTTATGTGAAAAAATTTGGTGACGTTGACAATAGACATGAATGCAAGAGTAAATTCAAAGTATAGTTTCAACTATAATGTAATTGATAATAATTGATGTCGTCGTGCACCCAGGCCTCGGCCCCTGTTTTCATGTGGTCCACGTTCAAAGATTGGATGTCAAAAATTGGCAGATAGAGCGACTACATATATATTGAGAGAGAGAGAGCTGCTTGTCCCCGGGAGCTAAAGATACTTGTTATAGGCCTACTGACGTACCCAACATTTAAGTATTTTCCCTGTTCAAATCAGAAAGGTATTGGTATGCTAATGAGCTGTATGGGTAATTTGAAAGGGTAATTAAAAAAAAGAGATGGCGCCATTATAGGCCTACCTCGTGCCTATTCCCTTCTGCAGGCCTAATTGTTAATTCTCTTTTTTTAAAATTCCTGTTGCGCCAGGTGATAATGTGAGCGAGTGCTTGGGGTTAAACGTCGTACTTAACAATTTTTCAGTCATATGACGACGAAGGAATTCTTAGCGTGCATGTAATGCGCCTTCTTGTTGCAGGGCGGATTTCCACCGCTCTTTTATCTAGTGCTGCTTCACTGAGGCGCCTTATCAAAGGCAAGTAAGACGCCACGCCGCCCAAGCTATTACACTGATACGGGTTAACCAGTCGTTGCACTATCACCTCCATGCCAAACGCCAGCGAGGAAGTTACAACTTCCTCTTAAGGTCTTAGGTGTGACCCAGGATTGACCTTGGATCTACCCTGAAGCGGACGCTCTACCAACTGTGTTATCGAGGCCGGTAGTAGTGACGTTGATAATTCATCTTAATTAATATATAAAAGTATAGAAGAAACAAAGATTTCTACAGGGGAAAAAAATCTTAATCAAAAAGTAAACATGTTTTACTCATTAATCAAATTATAATTAATAAATACAATCGGAGCAAACTATTTAATTCTAGGTCCACAAATGTATACAAGTATATAGGCTCAATAAACAGGCCACTACAAATATCTCCAGAAAATGTGTACTTATAAACGCCCTCGATTCATTGTATATACAGTGTACATGCATATTCACTTTTATTTCATGTATATATAGATTCTCTCAGTCCAGACGTTTGGCCAGTGTATAGATCTATAGTGCATATATCAGTTTGACCAGTGTATATATATATATATATATATATATATGTATATATATATATAGATATATATATATATATATATATATATAATATATATATATATATATATATATATATATATATATATATATATACCTAAAGGCGCCCAGCTCACTTTGTGGCAGGTACCTCGTATGTGGGGTAATTTCTGCCGACTGCTGAAATCTGTCCGGCTTCCTAATTAATGAACTCTCAAAAAAATAATCTGTTAAATTTAACAGAATGTCCGTTATCTGAGTGATGCTATAGCATGTATTGTGTTATTGCAGCACATTATTCTGTTAAATATAACATACATATATTGTATTGATTCAACATAAGATTCTAATAGGCTATCGGGATATTGGGTAAATATGATACAATATTGTGTCATGATGACAGAATACATTTTAGCATCACTCAGAGAACAAGAGACTTTCTCTTAAATTAACAGATTAATTTTTTGAGTGAACCTGGCCACCGCCAGTAGTGTATATACATATATTTGTGAAATATTCCTTGGTGAGGCATAATAGACCACTGTATATCGTTCCAATAAATTTTATATGTCATATAACCATCAATGCTGTTATAATCCTGGTTATAGAAGGATACTAGAATCTCTCTTATGCAATTTCCGCATGTTTAATATTTATCTAACTATTGTCTGATCTAAAATATAGATAAAATTGTAGAGAAAATCAGTGCTCTTTTACAAAATTCTTTTTTCCTCGTCGCTTCCGCCAAAGTTTTGTTGCATGTCCAAGTGCAGAGTTTATATTAAAGAAAAGGGCGCTCCCACAGAGTTATATTCATTTTAGATTTTACCAAGTGATAATACATTTTAAATTTAAGAGTTCAAGCATTTTGGAAACTTTAAAATTCTTTTTACTAATGTATTTGAAACCAGAAAACATATCAAAAATCTGTAGCGCCGTTTTAAGCTTAAGTATTCAGCTACATGCGCGCAAAATTTCAAAGAATTATGTTTGAAAACAAGGCGAGAAATAAAAATATTTCATCATATATGACTGTCCCAAAACAGATATATGGGGAGAAAATGAACAAACTGATGAGCCTCATGTGAGTCAAAATTCGGCATGAATTCGTACATTAAGTCAAGAATACAAGAATCAAGAATTGTCCTGCCTGCAGTGAAAATATGGATATTCATTTATTTGATTGGTGTTTTACGCCGTACTCAAGAATATTTGTCTTAGACGGCGGCGGCCAGCATTATGGTCGAAAGAAACCGGACAGAGCCGAAAATGTGAACAGATCAACCTACTTATGTAACACTGAAAAAAGTAAATGCTTGATGGAAGCGTAAATTGGTGTTTTTCTTGAGAGTTCTGAGCAAAATCTGCTTGTCGAATGTGTTAACAAACCCCTCTATCCTCTTATGGCATCCGGCGGGGTAATTATATTTGTTAACATGGATATAAGATCCACAACACCTGCAAGAGATCTACTGCTATGTAAAATTTAAAAATTCTAACGCATCATGAAAGCGTAAATGGTGTTTTTTTCTTGACGGTCCTGAGCAAAATCTGCTCGAATGTGTTTACAAACCCCTCGTCGATCCTTCTATATATGGGTGACTATAATTGTTAACGCACATGTAAGGTCAACGACGCCAGCTACCTATAGCAGTGATGCAGTTTATAGACAAATATGAGTAGTGGGCAATGAACAGTCGGTTATCTAACTCGATACTTAATAATTTTTCACTGACATGACAGCGCTAATGTCATTTAGGCTACAAGTAAGGTGTACAACTGATGGACTGCGTGTTTGTCTGAGTTGTCTCCCTGATTTGAGAAGCCCGGAATGGGGCCTTCTATCCACCTGGACACAGACCCCCATTACAACTTCCGTTTTTCAGTAGGGAAAAACGATTGTAGTTCTGTGTATTTTAGGGTGTAAAGTCTTTTTTTGCTGCCAGCCTGCCGTTCTTGGTGTACAGGTGCATGATTGGTATCAAATGATGGAAATTGTCTAAGCTTTGGGCAGGTATGAGTTTTAATGGTAAAAGTTTGAAATTCTGTGCGAGAGGACACAAGGAGACAGGTGGTGATGAGGCTGCGAGTGACGTCCCCTTGGCGTTGCTAGGCACCCCTCCCAGCTGCCGGCATGGAAATGTCCAGATTTTTGACGGTCAACCTATGTCAAGATTTTTACAGCTTCTTTCTCACAGGCTGGGCCAGGTATGCACCAAAGCTTATTGGCTAGGAATGTTTGGGACTGAGCTACAGCGCTAAACGTTAACATTGTCGCTTATGGAAAACTAATGGGGGTCTGTGGCCACCTTAGTCCATGAGAACTGGTGGCTATTACACACCTCTAGCTCTTTATGCACTGCACTGGTTGGTATCACATACGTGTCCTGTACAAACAAAAGGTGTGAAACATCCACTTTTACGGCTATATCTACTCAAAATAAAAAAAAACATAAAAAAATAATCTATTAAATTTGACAGAAATTCTGTTGTAAGAATGATAATATATAGGCCTACTGTCAGTGTCATATTCATCATACTCCTGTTACTCTAATATAATGGGTTATTTTATTTATTTATTTATTCATTTATTTGATGGGTGTTTTATGTCGTACTCAAGAATAATTCACATATAATGTTTATGTTGAACTGATAGGAATATATGTGCTGTATTTAACACAACAGTATGCCGCAATAACAGAATACATTCTACCATCGCTCATACGACAGACTTCCTGTTAAATTTGACAGATTATTATTTTTCTTCATACAGATGTACATGTAGGCCTATAATATATATATATATATATATATATATATATATATATATATATATATATATATATATATATATATATATATATATATATATATATATATATATGCAAATCAAGTCGTGTTCAGTAAACTGTTCTTTCTGTAGTACTAGTACAAAACTGAACATGATTAGGACTTTTTATCTCTAAAATTCCAAACGCTCAGGAACGAAAATGAAGCACTGTAGTTGCTTTGAAAACGGAAAGCGATAGGTGCTTTGAAAACGGAAAGCGATTCCCGGCAGGGCGTGTGTTTTGTTTCGGATCTGGACCGGTTTATGCCCCTGGAGCAGCATTTCTCGTATAGCTACATTTGAAAGTTTGTTTTGTATGTTCAAGCTTCAGGGTCCGATTTCACAAAGCTATTTCTGACTTAAGACAAAATTTCAAATGACATTTAAAGCTTATTTTTGGGCCCTTGCAGAAGTTAAAAGTTAGACCGCCTCATGACTTTGATCTCATGACAAATGTATAAAAATTTCACCTTCCAGCACTAAAAACTATGCATTGTGATGAGGCTTTATGTTTGACATGTCAGAAATAATATCTGCGGAAGTAGAGAGTCATTTTCAGATAGGCCTGACTGAGTTTGTATAACAAAGTATAAAGTCATGTGTACCTCACATCTCTCACAGGACGCCAAAATAATAATAATAATAATATGTTTAATTTAACAGAAAAATCTCCTATTGCAAGATAGTATTCTGTTAAATGTGACACATGGATTCTATCAATTCAACATAAAAATTATTAGACTAACAGGATGTTATGTTGATTATGACAGAATATTGTGTTATAGTAACAGAATACACTCTAACATCACTCAAACAACAGAATTTCTGTTAAATTTAACAGATTATTTTTTTGAGTGTAGAAAAATGTAAGATAAATATAACTTTGAGGGAGAGTTTCTATTTCATGGCATCACTACGAAAACGTAGCATGATGCTAAATTGAACAGATTGTAGCTCTTAGACTATGTACAGCTAGGTCGGCAATTTTATTGTATTCTGTTTGCTTTCATGGTCATAACACTTTATATGAACAATGTTTGCATTGTAGTGTCAATGAAAGTTTTTTCCGGGTTCTGCTCGGTTTCATCCTACCATAATACTGGCCACCGTCGTATAAG
Organism: Liolophura sinensis; assembly: GCF_032854445.1. NCBI lineage: Eukaryota > Metazoa > Mollusca > Polyplacophora > Chitonida > Chitonidae > Liolophura > Liolophura sinensis. The sequence goes on along the minus strand of NC_088304.1, from coordinate 13,442,048 downwards.
TGAAATATTCTTGAGTACGATGTAAAACACCGATAAAATAAATAAATAAAAAACATGTTGTGTGATAGACTTATTCTTTTCTTCCATGGCAGCATTTTGTTGGTTTAAGGACATACACAGAAGTAACATAATCTGTAGCTTCATACACTTAGAAAATATTTTTCTTAATGAAAGTTAACCCCTTATGTTTTTTATGGTGCACGAAACTTTGCTCCTTTCCGTCGACTGATAGTTTTGGGATTATTTATTTATTTACTTATTTGACCTTTGTTTACAGCAAACGTAAAGATCCTTTTACTTATACGATATAGGTGGAGGAAACCGGGGTACAAGGTGAAAACCATCGGCTTTTGGCTAGCTGCTGACGAACTTTTCCACGTGTGACATGCAGATATGCACACTATATTGGTGTAGTACAACACTGTCGGAATAGGTTGATCGACGTGACCAAATAAATGTTGATCACCCATTAACTGACCAAGACAAACAGGGTCAAAGTCATGTGGTCAAAAGAAAAAGTTGGTCACACGACCTTTGACCATAAGTCTTGTAGGTCACTTGTACTTGTCAACCATGGAGGTATATATGTATGGTACCTCGATATATACCTCCATTGTCGAACCAAACAATGTTGGTTACTTTTGTGACCAAAGTTTTTATGGTCAACACAACAGCTAAAAGTTCAATCTGTGAAAGATATTTCTGCACACAAAAGATCTCACACAAAAGATATGATTGCAATTTTTAGATATGAATTTAATATTCGGACACAGATATGGCTGACAGAATGCCTATAAGGAAGCGGCTGTTATTTACTTCAGACAGTGAGTTCAAGTCCAGCTCATGCTGGCTTAATTCCTCACCGGTTGTACGTGGGAAGGTCTGCCAGCAACCTGCGGATGGTCGTGGGTTTCTCCCGGGCTTTGCACGGTTTCCTCCCACCATTATGCTGGCCGCCGTCATATTTATATTCTTGAGTACAGCGTAAAACACCACTCAAATAAATAAATAAATAAGTACTTCAGACATTACAACACCCAAGCGTCGTCGACCGTTTTTTTTTGTCACCAAGTCCTTATACAAGCTACGAGAGCGGGGAAATCTTTACATTTTGAGATAATAACATACTTAATCACATTATTCACGCAGTTGTTGCACACAACGACATTACTCACGCAGTTATTGCACACAGTCACATTATTCACGCAGTTATTGCACACATTCACATTATTCTGGACCCGGACCAACCAGTCCTGTTTCTTTGCTCTAACTTCTCAGTGCTGAGCGACGAGAGTATTATTTTAAAAATTTTTGGTGACAACCGCCTCAGGCTTGATTTCAGGTCTTCGGGCGTAATTCCAGGCGGACCCTTAGGCCCCCGAAGCGGTCAACCTATGTACTATTGAGGCGTATGCTTTGTACCAGGCTACAGCTTTATATATATACAGGAGTAAAGTTACAGATGTGACAAGTGTGCATTAATGACCCCTGCATCCCCCCCCCCCGCCATTACACCTTCCCTCTCTATACGCATAAATCTAGCTCTCAGTTTCAGAGAACTAAACAGAACAAAGATAATGAAGACATTATAGCAGCAATTATCTCCACTGCCAATTTTCTCGAAATCACCAAGTTGTAACAGGGGTAATTTCAGTGCAACTGACATGCGAGGATGGGTCGGGGATTTTACGCTAAATGTTTATCAGTGTGGCGATGATCCTACTATACATGTAGTAATTTCCAGTGATATATACTATCGTTAGGCCTAGGTGTGGGTTTAGTGCGTACTATCTCGGAGACAATAGTAAGGGTAGGTCTATTTACGCGCTGATAAACATCCGGGCTATTAACATCTATACAAACAAGGTAAATTGTGTGGGGAATTATCGTACACTATATTCGTATGTTAAATAGAAACTGTAACCCTGTATCAGAATCAGTTTATGTGAACTTTATATATTTTCCCAGCAAATACACATAATCTAAATTGCGACTGTCTACATTGTAGTTTGGCAAAAAATAGATGACATCATTTAATTTGCGACAGGAAGAATAAAAATGCACGGAATAACACAAATGTATAAACAACGACCAAAATCATGTCTCAGAACCTTACAGCATTCCAACGATATATTCTCAGAACCTTACAGCATTCCCACGATATATTCTCAGAACCTTACAGCATTCCCACGATATATTCTCAGAACCTTACAGCAGAACCTTACAGCAGAACCTTACAGCATTCCCACGATATATTCTCAGAACCTTACAACATTTCCACAATATATTCTCAGAACCTTACATCATTCCAACGATATATTCTTAGAACCTTACAGCATTCCAACGATATATTCTTAGAACCTTACAGCATTCCCACGATATATTCTCAGAACCTTACAGCATTCCCGCGATATATTTCCAGAACCTTACAGCATTCCCGCGATATATTCTCAGAATCTTACAGCATACCCACGATATATTCTCAGAACCTTACAGCATTCCCGCGATATATTCTCAGAACCTTACAGCATACCCACGATATATTCTCAGAACCTTACAGTATTCCCACGCTATATGGCTGGAATAGTATGCATGTGTTGCTCAGATATTAGTGGTTCCTTCACAATACAGTCTGCCATTCTGCAGATATCTTGCAGATAAATATGCCAAAAATTCAAAATTCAACTTCCAGCACCGAAAGCAATGTGATGAGATTTTTGATACTGTGACGTAAGACAGGAATGGCTTTGTGGATTCGATCGTGTACGTCGTGTTAATATTGTGGGGTCGGGTGGGGTGGGGTAGGGAGGATCTTGAAAGGGGAAGATTGTGGTGGTAAAATTGTTAGTTTTGTGAAGACGTTCATGTACATGTACTTGTGGTGTGTGGATTTACATGTAAATAAATCTCATGCCTTCATCGTTCAAATCTCTAGTTACGTTTAAGTCTTAAACGACTTACAAGGCAATCGGTGGCGCAAGCTACGCGCGAATTCAAGTTTTTATAGGCATGGCGCTGGCGCCCCCGACATCGATATAAGATAGCCATGCATATAAGACAGCACATGTGAAATTACATGTGGAATATATATATATATATATATATATATATATATATATATATATATATATATATATATATATATATACACTGGTCAAACTGATCTATGCACTATAGATCTATACACTGGCCAAACGTCTGGACTGAGAGAATCTATATATACATGAAATAAAAGTGAATATGCACACACTGTATATACAATGAATCGAGGGCGTTTATAAATACACATTTTCTGGAGATATTTGTAGTGGCCTGTTTATTGAGCCTATATACTTGTATACATTTGTGGACCTAGAATTAAATATTTTAATATATATATATATATATATATATATATATATATATATATATATATATATATATATATATATATATATATATATATATATATGTGTGCAAAAAGCATACATCTAAACCGACGCGTAAAAAATAATGCATAGACGCTAATTTCGTGTCATTTTTTTGTAAATCAATTAAGTTCGTCAGCACCGCACGCAGTAGTATGAGTACATACACACAGCGCTAGCACAACAAATGATGACAATTATTCATTACTCACAAAATAATTATTTACACACTTGTATACAAAGTCAATTCTTACTCTTCGCTCGAGCTGATAATGTTTCCATCTATACTCATACATGTATAGCCCTATACCCGGAGTTAACAGTGTGTGATGATTCAGTCGTGCTTCAGGCCTACGAAATCGAGGAAATTTATAATCATATATATAATGCACATTAGTGTCTACATGAATATAGCAAGTTCTGTTTAGGATTATTCTATTTATAGCATATACAATTAAGAGAGGATCTTGGGAAATTACTGCATAGGTTTAATGCCAGTCTAAAAAAGTAAATGTGTACCCATACACGGTACACATGTGCTAGTGTAGCGCGCGATGTAAATAATATGTGCATCACAGGTACACAATTTGGTACACATTAAATTACACACCAAAAAAGCCAGTCCCGTGACTCATCCTTGATCACAGAGGTCAAACCATATAACAGCTATCAGGATTCTTCTTATAATACAAAAACCAAGGCATTCTGAAAATACCGGTAACTCACCTAATTGAGTAGTTCGTAAAACCATGTCATGTGATACGTTTAAATATTGATTTATTTGATTGGTGTTTTACGCCATACTCAAGAATATTTCACTTATACGACGGCGGACAGCATTATGGTTGGTGGAAACCCACGACCATCCGCAGGTGGCTGGCAGACCTTCCCACTTACGGCCGGCGAGGAAGCCAGCATGAGCTGGACTTGAACTCACAGCGACCGCACTGGTGAGAGGCTCCTGTTTAATCATTACGCTGCGTTAGCGCGCTAACCGACTGAGCCACGGAGGCCCCTCAAATATTGATCTCTAAACCGAAATAAAGTAGAATGAATGACACTGTCATGCAAATTTTTATTCTCTAATAAGATAGTGCTAAGATCTTGCCATTAAATCAAAGGAAAGGGCCAGATTTATGATACTGTAACAACTATGACTGTGTGGGTATATAATTATTGCCGAGCACTGACTCATTGCCGAGGTAAAAGACACTGTGGAGAGTTCACGCACAAATTTATCGTAGATGTCTTTGATATGCAAATCGCTACCGACGATTAACTATCTCTGTACTGTGGATGGCCACTGCAACCTTATGATTTACCAAACTTTTTAATCAAACTGTACACCCTCTCACAACACCCCTCCTAAATTCGTACGAGCAAGCTAATTGGAAATGGGACCGGAATTAATTTCTAAAATAGTGCAGCATATGTCCGATATATCAGCAACACATACATGTCTTTTGGAAAGGTATTTCTTTGTATAGGTATAAGTCGGTATATATTTATTTATTTATTTGATTGTTGTTTTACGCCGTACTCAAGAATACTCCACTTATACGACGGCGGCCAGCATTATGGTGGGTGGAAACCGGGCACAGCCCGGTGAAAACCCACCACCATCCGCAGGTTGCTGCAAGACCTTCTCACTTACGGCCGGAGAGCAAGCCAGCATGAGCTGAACTTGAACTCACAGCGACTGCATTGCTGAGAGACTCCTGGGTTGAGATATGACTCCTAGATTTGACTTACGCATTTACTACTACGCATTAGCTGGAGAGAAGTCATATTTATACTGCTAGTTAGCTACAAGCCAGTACACCAAGCGTCTGTTAGATCTGACTTCAGTGACATTGCACGGATGGTGTTACTCTAGCTCTAGTTAGCTACAAACCAGTACACCAAGGGTCCATCAAATCTGACTTCAGTGACATTGCACGGATGGTGTTACTCCAGCTCTAGTTAGCTACAAGCCAGTACACCAAGCGTCCATTAGATCGGACTTTAGTGACACTGAACGGATGGTGTTACTTCAGATCTTCCTTTCACAATAATGCTGGCAGCCTTCGTATAAGTGAAATATTCTTTATTCTCTTAAATAAATATTTCAGACCTAGCTGGCTACAAGTCAGAGTATTTTCCGATCATACGGCGCATAACTTAACACAGGGGAAATTCTGAATCCCTTTTAAGTCAATTTCCTTTTTTTATATACCCAGAGAAGCATTACACTGATATTAGGAGCTAACCAGAATTATATTATACATAATGTGGGTGATATAAAGAATAATAAAGTTTGTTTCATATCTACATGGAAATGTAATGACAGATACACTGTGAGTTTACTAAAACATATTTCCAGCTTACCACATTTTGAAACATTATTTAAAAACTTTATCAGAATGGCATGGCAGTAAATGTGATAATTTAAATTTGTCATTATGGGTAACGTTAGAATTTAACATTGTGATACTGGAAGGTAATAGAAAGGTAAAAGCAATATGCCTAAAATTGTACTCTCTATATTGGTTTGATTTGATTTATTTGATTGGTGTTTTTTAACGCCGTACTCAAGAATATTTCACTTATACGACGGCGGCCAGCACGCAGGTTGCTGGCAGACCTTCCCACTTACGGCCGGAGAGGAAGCCAGCATGAGCTGTACTTGAACTCACAGCGACCGCATTGGTGAGAGGCTCCTGGGTCATTACGCTGCGCTAGCGCGCTAACCGACTGAGCCACGGAGGCCCCCCTCTATATTGGTGTATATAACTTTGTTGTGCTGCAAAACTAAAAACAATTAAAAACATTAATCTGTTACTTTTAACAGAATCTCTGTTATCTGAGTAATGCTAGAATATATCCTGTTGTTGCAGCAGATTATTCTGTTAAATATAACACACATGCTCTGTTAATTTAACACAACCATTCTGTTAGACAAACAGAATATTATATTGAATGCGACACAGGCTACTAATAACAGAATACATTGTATTTGATTTGAATGGTGTTTTACTCCGTACTCAAGAATATTTCACTTATACGACGGCGGCCAGCATTATGGATGAAGGAAACCGGGCCGAGCCCGGTGGGAACCCTCGACCATCTGCAGGTTGCTGGAAGACCTTTCCACTTACGGCCGGCGGAATACATTGTAGTATCACGTAGACAACAAACTTTCTATTAAATTTAACACATTAATTTTTTGAGTGTAGTATGTTTAAATTTGTCCCACTGCGAAACTAAAGCATCGTAGAGCATGATCAACTTTGTGGAAAATTAAAATAGAAAAAGTGCGGTTTATTTTGTCATAGTGGGAAAGTAATATTATAATATTTTGTTCCCGTTTAAGATGATGGCACTTTTAACAATTGTAGAACATGCTGGCTTGTGGACATTTTAACATTTGCGTTTTAAGAGAGCATTTGTTAAGAAATAATTCGTGTCTAAAATAAATTACTTCCTTCATGGTACCCTCGCTTAATTTTATAATTTGAAAGTACCAGGTTTATTATTGATTTATGGTGTTTGTATTCATGTTTTTTTATGAGAAATTTGCACGAGGCATGGACGCCGATCGAAGTTCCGCCTAATTTCATATTAATGCTTAGCTTTTTATACGATCGGCTTATCCGCATGCCCTGGTTGTGAAAATCCTTAATACTGCAGAATTGTTACAAATCTTTTTTGTCTTATTACATCTTAATCGATGTGATATGTTAAAGTTTACATAGATGTCTGCCATGGAAGATCTTTGGCAGAACTATAAATGTAAGAATTTGATATAATGGAGAAATATTATCTTTTTCGACCGGAATTTTGAAAGATTTTTTGTTTGGTTTCTGTTGGCCTTTGTTTAGTCCTTATGTTTCCAACATGGTCCAATAGATACTATAAACAGATCATTTGAGTGTCCAAAAAACATTTAAAATCCATCTCACTGTGAATAATATTAAAGTTACTTTCTAACACATGTACTGTAACAGTTAAGGATATGAGCGAAAACATACGTGTTTATACCTTTACACATAGCAATTCCGGGTACATGTAGAAGTTATATCTGTGAAGCATATACAGCATTGTATCAGAATCGAGAAATGTAATGCACTGTAATTATGTATATATACACACAAATGTATACGTATATATATAAAACTCGGAAAGTCCAGAGGTTTGTGTATAGCCGGTGTGGATTTCAGGGAGCCCGCTCTGGGTTCGTCAAAATCTGGGTGAGCATAGCGGTGGCAGACGTGACGTAAAGCTACCGGCCAATCATAGACGAGGACCTCACACAAGAGCCTCACAGCTGTGAGTGGAGAGGTCCGGAACTTTCATCCCGTGGTACACTCACGCTGGGAAGTGAATCGTCGACTTGGTTTCCGCGCTTCTTCCGGTCGGTATATTGAAATCTATGTGTCAGATAAGTGTTCCTGGACCACGACAAGGAGAAAGCCTAACTTCACCATATTATTAGAATCTGACGCCTGTTCCTGGTTCAGCCAGAAAAGTGTCAAAGGGCAGCGATTCTACTCGTTAATATACCAGAACTCCGAGAAGTAGGCCTATATTGTATTACGTGGAAATCTCCAGCGGCTTGATACAGTGATAGTGTATACACTTGTACAGTGTTGCGGTTTTTTCATCAGTATTTAGAGGACAAAATTCAAAATGGATGTTGTCAGAAGTTTACTGTGGATTTGTATACTCGTTTCCCCGGCGTTTGTATATTCTGGTAAGTAGAAACAAGAACTTTAATACATACTTGACCTTCGATTTTAATTCATATACACAAAATATTTTAGTCAGAAATTTTAACATGATCTAAGTTACATCTATGTGTAGGTTTATAATCTTGCCTCACATAGTACATCGGTCAATATATATGAAAATTTCATTCGTTTTTCAAATTTTGGTAACACAAATAAAAACACGTGGACAACAATACTTACGTCACGCGATGTTACAGCCTTATGTAACATGTAGATAAAACGTCACTTGCTAAGACTATTTGTTCTCACAAAATTTGATTTAACACCTTACACATTACAACTGGGACAACGTATATAATTATGTCAACGTAACAACTGCATTCCAATCTGCTTAGCTGATTTTCCAGGAACGGCAGGATGTCACACTATATAGTACAGGCCTATACTGGTTATACTAGCTGGACCCATGGATGTTCTGCCTTTATTTATGTATATGTCTGTTATAAGCTATATAGGTTATATTATAGTGCACGCAAATTGCAATCTTGTATACATGCCAAACATGTACATGGACCTTCCAAAGAATTTGAAAATGCAATACATACGTTAGAATTTCATTCTTTCGGTAAAATAAGTATATACATATATATACCCTACTTCTTCCAATTTTTGGAACACCTGGTCAGCTCATTTTAGCCACTATATATGTAAATCCAGCTGAAATATTGAGTTTCTTTTTCCTCACATAGTTAGACCATCAAATGAACAACACACTCATATCTTTACTTTTCCAAAAAGGCTGTTAAAGAAACATAATATCTGTCCCAAATTTTAGAAGGATTAAGGTATACATGTATATCAGCCGTTTTGACTTACGTTTGTAAAACAGAGGGAAAGCTATTTATGATAACGACATTAAAAAACTTCACGTCATAGTTTTAATATACATGTCCATTCCTTCGTGTATTTATAACGTGTCGTTTTTAACCGGCGTGGATTTCATAACCACTCATATAATTCATACTTTATCATACTAAATCAGTGGATAGCACCATAATGCTGGCCGTCGTCGTATAAGTGAAATATTCTGGTGTATGGCATAAAACACGAATCAAATAAATAAATAAAATAAATCAGTGATTTTAGGCATTAGCGTAAACACAAGACCTACCGGTACACTTTATATGACAGAACAGAGCGTTTTCAATGAGTGCGTGCGCTTGCTGTTGTACGTAGCCACGGTCTACTGCCATCATCTCATTAGACAATCAAGGACATGTATGCCAAGTCTATTCTTTGCGAAATAGTTTAATTGTTCGTCATATTGTTGTTACATTGTCTGTCCCCTATCTGTCATCTCTATACCCGCATTGTCTGAGTTAAACCTTCCAGCGTGGCTGAAAGTGATGAAACTCCCTTTCCCTCCGCATGGAGTGAGTCACGGGACGGACGATCGATGTATAGGCCTAATACTGTACAAGCAGACGGGGAGTTGCCGGCTGCTGAAGCAGCTTAACTCCTCACTGTGATAGGGTACAGGCATGCGGCTGAATTGCGTCTCTGTCACACCATAGTATGCACGAATTTTTGAGGTAGCATATGTTGGCATGTCATTTATTATACTTGTTTCAGCATGATACAGGACAAAATACCGCTGCATTTCTGAGAGGTGTACAGTTTTCTCTTGCCACTTCAGCTAGCTTTATCAGTGTTCCGTCTGTACGGAGAACCTGGGATTAAGATACATTTCGATGTTAACCGCAGAGAGAACGCCGCATCCCCGTCTATGATCAGATCTTTCACTCAAAAAAATTTGTTAATTTTAACACAAAGCCTGTTGTCTGAGTTATATAAGAAAGCATTCTTATAATATAATATTATGTCATATTCAACATAATATCCTGTTAGTCTAATAGAGTCTCTATGTTGAATTAACTTTGGTTCGGTTATACCAAAGACTTGAAAATGGTACATACCTCCTATGGCGCTCAGCGCTGAGAGGTTAGAGCAAGAAAAAGGGACTGGTTGGCTCGGTGTCTGTGTAATGTGACATACATACATACAAACATATATACATTCAACTGTATTTATTGCTTATAAACCTTTTCTATTTATCCAGAAAATCCAGAATTATTGTGAAGATCATCTTTACGGTGACGCTCACAAGCAGGGGAAAATTGTGCCTTCTAAGTAAAACTGTGCGCTGTGAGCAGTATGTACCGGGTTTACATTTCGCTGACGGACTTCCCATATGTTGTTTATCATCAGGGCTGTAGCCAACAAGATCACTTTACATGAACGTTCTGTAGAACCTGGCACATTTTTTGCCTGCTCAAATCACAGACCAAGAGCTTTCTGGAAAGATGTAGTGTGAGGAAGTGCTTATTTCTTTTAACATTCTATCCCCTGTCATCATTTACCTATTAGCAGAACTCATCTCTGAAACTGCAGAAGTTGTATAGCGATCTTTCACAGGGTTGATTGTTTTTGACATCACTATAACTTCTGTATAAGGTGCTTGTCTCCTGAGACTTGCACATATGGACTCAAACATATCATTTATACAGGTACATTAACACATCGCGTACGGTTACCCTCATAGCATAGCAGATCACTGAAGAATACGCATAAAGTATAGCAGATCACTGAAGAATACACATAAAGTATAGCAGGTCACTGAAGAATACACATAAAGTATAGCAGATCACTGAGAATACACATAAATTATAGCAGGTCACTGAAGAATACACATAAAGTATAACAGGTCACTGAAGAATGCACATAAAATATAGCAGATCACTGAAGAATACACAAAGTATAGGTCACTGAAGAATACACATAAAGTATAGCAGATCACTGAAGAATACACAGAGGTCAAACTTTTCAATACAGCGCATCACTGAAACACATAGCCACAAAGTATATAGACACTATACGCTCAAGATCGATCTGTAGCAAATCACTGAACGATACCTACTGTAGCAGACCAGTGAAGACAACATGTAAAATATAGCAAATCACTGAAGAATACACACAAAGTGTAGCAGACCAGTGAAGACTACATGTAAAATATAGCAAATCACTGAAGAATACACACGAAGTGTAGCAGACCAGTGAAGACTACATGTAAAATATAGCAAATCACTGAAGAATACACACAAAGTGTAGCAGACCAGTGAAGACTACATGTAAAATATAGCAAATCACTGAAGAATACATACAAAGTGTAGCAGACAACTGAAGAATACATACAAAGCATAGCCGATCACCAAAGATTACACTCAAAGTGAAGCAAAATTCTGAAGAATACAAATAAAGTATAGCAAATCACTGAAGAATACACATAAATAAGAGTAAATCATTGAAAAGTACACATTAAGTATAGCAAATCAATGAAGAATACACATAAAGTATAATCACTGAAGAATACACATAAAGTATAATCACTGAAGAATACACATAAAGTATAATCACTGAAGAATACACATAAAGTATAATCACTGAAGAATACACATAAAGTATAATCACTGAAGAATACACATAAAGTATGACAAATCACTGAAGAATACACACAAAGACTAGCTGATCACAGAAAAATACAAATATTTATAACAGATCAGTAAAGATACGCACTAAGTGTAACCAACAGCACATCCCAACAAATTAATACGCAAAAGACACACCCTGTCAGTGAAATCTATATAGGCGCAAAATACAGCTGATCGCTAAAATAAACAAAGCATGAATAGCACATCACACCAAAAACTACGAGCTTAAAAAATTTATTTTCAGAGCTACATAAAAATTGTCTAAAATTTGTGATATTACAAAGAAAATTGTTTTGTATTATATATACATAAATATTCACAAATATCTTCTTAAAACCACCAGTGGTTACGATATGAGATATAAATCTATGGCGGTATAGGCAGGATAACACAATAATACGAAGAGATAGTATGCCGTAACCATGCCTCCTTGGGATCGTCTATGAATCCCGGAAGAAACAAGGGACCACATGGCTTAGTGGTTGCGCGCACCAACACGATTGCTATGCGTTCAAGTCCAGTCCATGTTGGCTGTATCTTAAGTGATACGTGGGGAGATCTGCCTCGAACCTGCTGAAGGTCGTGTGTCCCCACTCCCCTCCACTCCCGCCGTTTTGATCGGTTTCATGCTACCATAATGCTGGACGCTGTCGTATCTGTAAATTGTTCTTGAGTACGGTGTAAAACAGAAATAAAATAAATAAATAAACGGAAGAAACAACAACTGAGAAACATTTGGAAGGGTATAAATGTGTTGTCTCAAATACATTTACATTTGGTTTGTTTGACGGGAAATTAGAAATAAATTTATTTGTTTATTTGATTGGTGTTTTACGCCGTACTCAAGAATATTTCATTTATACGACGGCGGCCAGCATTGTGGTGGGAGGAAGCCGGGCAGAGCCCGGAGTAAACCCACGACCATTCGCAGGTTGCTGCAAGACCTTCTCACGTACGGTCGGAGAGGAAGCTAGCATGATCTGGACTTGAACTCACAGCCACCGCTATGGGAACAGGCTGCTGGGTCATTACGTTGTGCTAGCGAGCTAACCGAGCTACGAACGCCCGCGCAAGTAATTAATGGGTATTCTCGTAACATGCAAATGTTAAATTGTCAACATTTTAAATATTCGAATGATACATGCTAAATGCTGTAATGTGAGAGTACAGATGTGACATTTTAAAATATTACGCTTCGTAATGACTGCTTGGTAACACAACACTTTATAATGTTCATTTGACATAAAACACAGTTATACCCATATATGCTATACGCGCTTTGTTAAATTTTAGAAGTCGTAAACCTAATATTATAAATGATTTCTCTCCTTCACAGTTACCAAAATGTTGGACGTAACATTGTTAAAGTCATATTTAACTTTTAAATTTTTAATTAATACAGTGTACATATTTATTATGTAAACATTTTTTTATCGTTTTCTTCTTAAATGATTACGTGCTTTAAATGCAAAGAAAACACTAAAACTAGGTATTTACACTGAAAATATTAATCCGTTAATGTTAACGGAAAGTTTGTTGTCTGAGTGATGCTAGAATGTACTCTGCTATTGCAGCAGATTATTCTGTTAAACATAACACATATATTCTATTAATTTACCATAAATATTCTATTAAATATAACACATATATTCTATTAATTTACCATAAATATTCTATTAGATTAACAGGATATTATGTTGAATATGAATATTTTGTCATAAGAACATAACAGAATACATTCTAGCATCACTCAGACACCAGACTTTCCGGGTCAATAATCGCAAGGCCAATTCCCCAAACCATCTTAACACAAACTACCAAAGAACTGAGAAAGTATGCAAATCACGAAATATGGACGGAATCATGCAAAAAGAAACACTCAACAATTTTAAGTGATACTGGAAAGGACATTCTAGGAATGCTCTATGCAAATGAGTGAATCCAGTATTCAAATAGCGTGACATGCTAGAGTGTATGATGTCGGCCATTAATAGATTACTGGCTACTGAGCTGGTCACTGGCGAATGGTTAATTACTGGCCATAATTGGTCACTATAAATATACCAGAACACGACACGGACTATGACCACTGAAGCATGCCTATAATCATGCTGCTGACAGACCAACAAGTGAAAATTGGCAGGTCATTCAGTAAATTTGCAAATTTGTAAAACTAGCGCTATATACATCTCGTCGTATTATACATGACAGGTCTGTTTACTGTTATCTGATGCCTTGTATAAATGGATAGCCTGCAGACCTACATGTGTTTGCCTGGAAATCCACGCTATCTGAGAGAGTACTCATGGCGTGCCCGTATCCACTCCACCTCAAAGGACATTGTTATAGAAACAAGTAATTATTACAAAATATTTATTTTGGTGCTGAAACTTACAGATTTTAGTCCAGTAGGACATCAGCCTACCTTCCAAGCAAACCTCAAAACACCTTTCAATGATCAATGCATCTCTCAGAGTTATATATCGGTAGGCAAAATGTGCTAAAATATAATAATGGGCGAAATTTTAGGTCATTTACCGCTCTCCAGCGGGTGTATAAAGTCTGTGATTAGCCATATAATATCCAGGGTCCTATAGGCTGGATTCGAGGTTGGTGCTCATTCAAAGGTTAGCCCCAATCGCCACATAATGACAGCAAATTAAGGAAATGACATTTGTTCTGCGGTTTTGGATCCCCGGATAATTGACCAGTATTTGGCCTGTTTTTCCCGCCTTAACTGTGTCGTGTCACCGTCCACAACTGAGTGGCGTATGTGGCAGATACGACATCCAGGTGGCCGCTTTTCTTTGTTACGATGTACGCACTGAGCGAACATATATGCACTAGTGCAATCAAACGAAAATGAAAATAAGGCAAGTTTTATATTGTTGCTGCTATTAAGAAACGATTTCCACCACGCTATATGGTAATTTGTTGATGGGTGTTTTATGCCGTATACTATATGATACGGAAATGTCAGTACGAATGGAAACAACTTTCTTTCCACATTACGAAGTTTTGCGGGCGTTCACAAAAATTATTATTCAACACATCCACATCCGTAGAGGTCGTGGGTTCGAATCCAGTTCTGACTGGTTCGTCAGCGATTTTAAAGTTAGGAGGTCTGTCGGTTAGCTGCCGAATGACAAACGTTTAATTCTGGCGCTTTGGTGTTCTCTGTTCATAGAAATCTGACATTCGTAATATATGTATTTATTCATTTCATTAAGGTTTTACGCCTAAGTACTCAAGAATATTTCACTTATACAACACCGGCCAGCATTATGGTGAGAGGATACCTGGCAGATCCCGGGGGAAACCCACAACCATCCGCAGGTTGTCGACAGATCATATTGGTGAAACACCTACAGATAAAATTTTTTCCAGTTAAAAATATCTTAATTTAAGAAAGAAAATTCTCAAATTCAATGTTAAGGTTCAGTCAAGTAAATGCATTCTCTTCAGAGAGAACTGTGTTTCTACAATCAGATTCAAATGTATCTCATTAAAGAGACATGTAAATATTCCACTGTTCTGAGTTTAATTAAATCTTGGAGCGCGGCCCATTTGTCGTCGTCTAAAAACTAAACAAACCGTAACACGAACATCTATAATCATTCCATCATTAAAATAATGAACTGTTAATTTTGTTACAAGTCATATAATTGTCCTATTTTCTGCGGGTATCGTTTCCGGTTGTTTGAGAGAGGGAAATGCCTCTCTCTTCGCCTGGGGTGAAGAGTTAATAATCATCCCACACGATGAAAAAGTCTCTCTTTGTTCAATATACTCCGAATGAGAGTTCATTACATTGTGGTCAGATGTAGATATTTTTGTAATACATGGACGTATATGGGAATTTGACGGATTCTTAAAAAATACCTGTTTCAAAACCAAATATTTTTATTATTAAAATTGGTTGAAATTGTTATTTTAGTCGAGCTTGGCCACGAAGGGCGGAGCAGCCCGGGGGTGGTGGAGAGTCCGGCTTACCCACGGCCTTACCCTAAAGAATCTCGCTATAGCTGGATGTTTGAGCGGCCGTACGGAGCCTGGGCCGTAGTCTTTGAGGAGATGGATATTGAAGAGACTGAAGATTGCAGGGACGACTACTTGCTTATCAGAGACCCCATCACCAAGTGAGTTCTGGAACGTCCATTTTGGTTGATGGCTGGAGTACAAATGTCTGTTTTGACGTCTAGTTTCTAAACTATAAACCTGGAGTGGCAATTGGATGATTTTATTGATGTTATCCGTACTCATGAACATCTCACTTTTGTGACAGATAGCAAAGTCTGTGGGTAGAGGAATTTGGGTGGAACCCAGGGAAATTCGGCATTCTGTCAAACTTGTAGACAGTTCCCGCCTGCAGCCGAGTGATATTGGGAGCCAGGAACAACCTCATTGGTCAAGGGCTAGTTGTCGTATGGGAGAACATTAGTCTCATAAAAAAAGGATTTATTTTATTTATTTAATTGGTGTTTTACGCAGTACTCCAGAATATTCCATTTATACGACGGCGGACATCATTATGGTGGGAGGAATCCGGGCAGAGCCCGGAGGAAACACACAACCATCCGCAGGTTGCAGGCAGACGTTCCAACTTACGGCCGGACAGGAAGCCAGCATTGAACTAACAGCTACGGCATTGATGGCAGGCTCCTGGGTCATTGTGTCGTGCTGGCGTGCTAGCCCCCTAAGCCACTGATTTCATGTAAGACTACACAGAAGGACAGTCGGCCGCTTCTTGCCACCAGGGCGCCGACAAGACGACGTCATCTAGCGTCTAATGCATGAACACTGTGCTGCAAATGACGCTGTTGTATTAAGTTGCATTTGTGGTCGTCTCCTGGAAGTTAGTAACGTTAAAGTAGTAATGTTGCATATATCCTAGCCGCGATATTCCAGAAATTGCATCCACTCTGAAAAATGAAATCCTATATATACATGTAACTTCAATAATGGTAAATCCAACATTTTGTCACTGATGGAGAAATAGCATTTGTAATGTTAGATTATTAATTTCTAAACTGCTAAGCATTTAACAATTGAAAATGTTGTAAACCGAGCCACATTTTAAAGTCGAAATAAACACTTTTAAGTGCACTATGATTTCACAATATATATGTCAAAAATTCCTGGAATCTAATTTGCATGCAATAATTACTTGGCGTAAAATTTTAAAGCATAAATTCGTGAAAAGAATAACTAGACAATATGCTTCCCATATGTGTATATGAACAACATTTTTACATGTATGTTGAACATTATTGTATCTAACAAAAACGAATTTACCGTTTCAGTCGTGAGTTGATACGGGCGTGTGGAGAACAGCTTCCAGATCCGGTGTACAGTGCCGGTCCCAAGATCCTGATCTCTTTCCACTCAGATCTACTGAAAGAAGGCAAAGGTTTCCGATTGCATGTGTATCACGACCAAACACCAGGTATATCTATATGTTACTAGTTTGTCAAGGATATTCTGTGAAAAATAATATATCTCCTATCGTACGTAGAATGATCTGTCAGAAACCTGTGGGTGGTACTGCCCGCGGTTTCCCACCATAGTCTTCCGGTTATGACAACAATGATCACATCGCTGAAGCGATTCGCTGATATACATCAGTCTTCGGCGCTGAATTGATGTTTTTTTGCAAGATAAATTCGCTACATGGTCACTTTGTGACAGTATACGGAAATATACGGCGTCATTAACCCTCATATTGTGCTTGGCCGACGCCTCGTCCAATATGAAGGTTTCTGGCACCATATATTCCCGTATCCTATCACCGAGTAACCAAGTAACTGATAAAATCCTCATTCAGGGTTCTGTTCTCACTGTTCATGTAGATACTTAAAAGTAGCAACTTACATGACTGCAAAAAAGCGTATTTATGTTAAGTGGAGTTTATTAGACGTCACTAGTCTATAAAACTCAAGGCGCTATGATGTCATCGCGATTAGCAAACAGCCTCATACTAGAAGCTCAGATGGTTACCTAACTAGGTCAAAAGGACGTCACTCTATATAAACTGAAGTCAACACTTTCACTCATTTTGACAAGAAGGTTCTGATTGGTCGTAAGCTTTGACCTCTCCTTTCAAAGAGAGATCAGCGCACACGGTGTCAAAGTGCTTTCAAGTTTCTTTAGGTATTGAAACGAGTGGTGACCTCTAATAGCTTATATCATATTCTGGTTTCAGAGGCTCTTCGTGCCCGATTGTCACAAAACCCCACAACTGATGAGATCAAGCCAGCAGGTAATACAAACTTACTCCTTCTTAACATTAAAAAATAATCCCCCCGTTCTCCTTGCTACCTACGTACATACAGTGCACACTCATGCAGAAAAGTGTTTATGGTAAGCGAAACTGGCATTTGCTCAGTGACAGTGCCATTTTGTACACTTTTGGCGTACCTTAGACATTTTACTTTTAATATATATACATTTGACATTGACATTAAATGGTGAGTATTATGATGAATGGATAATTTTCATGTGTTTCAAATACCGAATCTAGAAGATTTTCTTGGCTAATCTGTTTTAAGTGAAACCATACTACCCACTTGTTTAGCATATTTTCAGTGTATAGTATCCAGTATTGCAAAAAAAATATTTGATGGTGGTAGACAGCGGATTATCCACAGTCCAAGTAGCATAACACATGGTCGATGGGCCGTGTTTCAATGAACATTTATGTTTTTACACAGTATACAGATACTGGAGGTATATTACTCGTCTTTTACTACATTTTATTTATTTGATTGGTGTTTTACGCCGTACTGAGGAACATTTCACTTATACCACGGCGGCCAGCATTTTGGTGTTATGAAACCAGACAGAGCCCGGAATAAACCAACGATCATCCGCAGGTTGCTGCCGGACCTTCCCACTTACTGCATTTTAAGTTGATAATCTGACAGCACGTTATTGAATTGCATCACCTTGAAATGAAAAGTTATATATTCTGGGTAGAAAACAAAAAAGCAACTTACAGTTATTATTTATGATGTTTATTTGTTTATTTTTTGTGCTTTATGAAAGGAAAAAAACACTTCACTTTCCCATGAACAGTCGAAGTTTATGGTATGAACAAGGCTTACCTCCCTTAGTTGTACCACATTCACTGTACACGAGATCTTGGTGAGAATAAGTGGTTTGGCTTTTTGTACAGTGTAACGTTCGTTGAATCTATGCGTCGAAACAGACATTCATATACTAGCCGTCAACCTATAAGGACCTTCCAGGTCAATAATCGCACGGCCAATTCCCAAAACGACGCACAACACAAAACAACAGAAAACTAAGCACGTATATAAAGTAAGAAAATAGGACGGAAAACCTGTGCTTATGTGTACTATAAGGTCATTTGTCGGCGGTTTACCCTGCCAGGTTTTTTCTACCGCTACGCATAAAACTGATTGAAACTGATCGTGATAATAAGTGAAATATCCTTCAATATGGCGATTATTACCTTGATCGCCCATTTCTGCTTTACGAGCGGTGTATGAGCATCGGACTTGGCGTTTAAACAGCATTGGATAAATAAATGAAAATTAAAAGCTTTTACTTTATTCCACAGAACCTGCTGAGGTGCTCCTCAGCCGAGATGACATTCTGATATACTCACTCTCGTTGGCTCTGCTAATCGCCATCTTGGTTCTCATTTGTCTGGGTGGTTGGACGGTCTACCATCATTGCTTCCGGCCCAACCGAAAACCGTGCTGCGGATGTTCGGGTATGTCCGGTACCAAGGAAACCGTCATCAACATGGAGCCCGTCCAGGCTCCCCGATCGGGCAAGAGGTATTCCAAACCCAGGCTGAAGCAACCGCAGCCTGTTGTCAGGGACGATGGCAGCTCCAACGTCTATCTGCCAATGCCTGACCATGAGACAGTAGACCAATCACATGACTCCTTTCAGGCGATTTCAAGGGCGGGCACTGATGCGGGCGGTACTGATCGTTTGCCGCTTTTCCATACCTCACAGGCAGGACAGTTCGAAGAGGCCAAATTCATTGGAGTCATGTAGATGTTCTTTCTTCACCAATACGATGACAGACTGATTATTTTCCATTGAACTTATAACCTCTGCTAGCAGTATAACAAGTGCTGTTTGAACATTATTGTTAATATAAAAATAACTCCATGGCCGTTTTCACAAAGCCAGGTTTGACTTAAGTCAAAATGTAAAATTTGATATAAACTCTTATTTTTGGACCCCATGCAGGAGTTAAAATTGGGAACACCTAACAAGTTGTACATTAAGGTAAATGTTTCACAATTTGAGCTTCTTAGACCGTAGACACCGCAACAGAGTGAAGTTTTAAATTTTGACTTAAGTGAAAAATCATCCTGGATACAGGTCAAGTCATCGCCACAGCGACATTATCTCTGACAGCAAAGATCAGTTAGTGGGGATTGTATTGAGAATCTGGTGCAGATAAGAATGTCGTCTTCCAGCGACATATTTTATATTCACATTGAATGGTTTTATTTTTCATATTTTTCATTATCAGCGAGATGTTATCACATCTGTCAGAAACAATGCATCACGAGGCTTTCGTTAATGAGGCACATAATCTGTGCTGCTAGTCTACTATCGGCTAAGCCATTATGCATAGAGCCGTGACTAAGACTACAGGAAAATCCTATCTCATATGTTAGCAAATCAGCATCGATTCTGTATCCCTTCAAGTGAAAACAGGTTAAATTTCTAAGGAAAACCAGAACAAAACTTGAAATATTAAGGCGGTTCAAAATGAAATAACAAAGTTGCCTTGTATATATTGTTTTACTCGCTGTACCGTATTAGT
The DNA here is from genome assembly GCF_032854445.1 of Liolophura sinensis. Lineage (NCBI taxonomy): Eukaryota > Metazoa > Mollusca > Polyplacophora > Chitonida > Chitonidae > Liolophura > Liolophura sinensis. The sequence continues at coordinate 13,421,569 of NC_088304.1, read as the reverse complement.
TGAAACGATTGAATCCATCCAAGCAAGCAATATCTGGCCAATCTCACAAAAGGCTCACTTTCAATTTTGGTGATTTTATTTATTTTTAAATTATATAGTCAACATTATTTGGATTAAAATATTTTATACCATTAGTAGTTCGACCAAAAATTGTGGAGAAAACTCATTGCTACTATAAAAGATAAAAACAGTATTTCATGAAAAAGAAGAAAAAAAAATTCAACTCAAAAGTGTATTTTCGTCAATTTTCATTATCTTTTTTCCTCTGTGATAAAACTTTTTTTCTTTTTGAATAACGTTTAAATATCTTATAGTCTTCTGTGTTTACTTTTATGTTTTCCTTTTTTTGGAATGAAAGTAATCCTTACGTTTCATCACGGTTTACTGTACATTATAAAAATGTACGTATTTGATGTGTATAGCATGTAAATAATGTATGTTTGTTTTGGGCATTTTTGTATATTATGTACTTATCTTTGAAGCCGTAGAAGACAGGTAGCTGAGCATGCGCGATACGTAAGCATTTGACCTACAGTATATGTGATGTCCAGTCGAATCATTTTGATCGAGTCACGTTTCTAGAGTTGAATTCCTGTTCAGGAATTAAAAGTTAAATTTAAAAAAAAAAGAAAAAAAAGAAAGAGATGAATATGTAAATGTACATTACGTTCTAGTTCTAATGGTTCACGTAGGGGATAAACTTATCTTTTCATTGACAATATGATATTTTTGTGGAACGTATGGTTATATATTCATAACAGGTTGGGTCTGACTTGCCAAAACTAATTTAAAGCCAAGGTATATGTTTTTGCCTCGTTTGGCAGTACCCAGAAATGCAGCCGTCTGACTTGACTAATCAGCTAATGGCATTACTGAAGTCAACAGAATGAGTATAGTTGTTCTTACAGTACCGCATGGTGTGTCCTTCTTGGCGACATTTGTAGCAACAAAAGCTTTAGTTTCGTGTGGTTAAGATTGAGTCGTCTACTGGCATTAATTGTAAACATCTGGATATCAGTTTTATCTGCCTTGAAAATACTGATGCCACAAAATTAATATCTACCATAACTCGTCATTTTTCATATTGTTGCCATGATGATGTTGCGAAAGATATATCTATGTATAATAAGCTTTAGATGTGTTTGATCATTTTACTTTTGTTATATTGTTTTAAAGCGGATGTACATAATTTGACGTCGACGTTCTGGTCTCTTTTTTTACTGTAATATCAACTTACATAACTAGACATGCAGTGAGCAGATATAGCTCTGGGTGACCATGCATCTCGTTCAGCCCCATTTCACCCCATTCCCTGCCTCATTTTCACATTTACAAAGAAAGTACAGACTTTGATTTGATGCATTTTGAGCGAATTTGTCCACTCGATAGTTCATGTCATGTGTAGTTTGATTATGTGCATAGGTCGATTTTTACTTGATGCCAAACTGGCAGGAGTTGTATATATCTCTCTCATTTATGACTTTGGTGTTCGCCTTCAGCGATAACGTAGGGCCTATATATCTTTGGTAGTTCACTTGATGTAAAGTGTACAGAGATGTTGCAGGCTTACTTTTGGTATATGAACGATTGGGTCCATTGGTAACTTCGGGTTATAAACTCTACATTCTTGTAGATACTGAAGATTATCTCATCTTGGTTCAAGCAGCGATTATTTCCCTTTGGTACTCTACGTTTAACAGCCATACATAACCATGCAGTAGTCAGGTTTCTGTTTCTTGTTACTAAGGCTGAGAGGATAATTCATTTCAATAATGACTTTTCTTGCAGGAAATGAAGGTTAAAATACATGAACTAAAAACTATGTTTTTTCATTATAAAACGTTACTTGCGAACAAAGGGAGGTAATAGTGTTGGTGTGACGCCAAACATGGAACGCAGAAATTGATCACGATATAGTTTGTACATACGGGAGATGAATGCAATAAAAAAAATTGGTTTTCAAAAGCTGTATTGTAATTTTTTCTGACTATCCATCTTCTTGATTGGTGGTTGACGTCCTGTTAGGTTAATGTTTCATTTCCATCATGTAAATCGGGGGTCATTTGGTATATAGGAAACTACCTAGCCCGACGACAAAACCGCACGTTCAACCGCAACCTGTCTAGCTACAGCGACTTCACCGATTCATTCTAATTATACCGGTACTTTATTATGCCGGTACATAGACATCATTGAATGAATTGCCAATTGCTAATTCACCGTATTAAAAAAAAAAAAAAAAAAAAAAAACCTTTAGCGGGGTGAATCTTACTGGCAGTCAAGCGATTTGAAAATACGCCGCATAACGTTACATGTCATAGTCCAGACGCATGCGTGACCCCATCAACATGCTGGTTGTCAGAACATGGGAGATAAGAGTACAGGTACTGAACTACACATGTCAAGTACATACATTATGACTAAAGACATTAAAGACAAATGCGTTTTCTAGTTAATTTATCTCATGCAGTCAGGGTTTTATTCTGACTGCTCATGTAACCGTAGCAACGTACACGCCCCATAGCACCATGGCAGAATTAGGTAAAAAAAAATACAGCAATGTTAATTGTAATTTATTTGACGTCACTGGTCAAGAATTACTCAAAATGCCGTGTTGTCATCACGTTTACCTATATCCGCCTATGCCAAGCGTCTATATAGCAACAATAACAAAGAAAATATTTAAAGTAAAAAGTCAGGATGAATTCACACAAAAAGAAATCTTCCATAGTTTTCAAAAATGGCGGAAAGGTGTATGGAATGTTCTATGTCAATATCAATTCTATCATAAAAATCAGTACAATCATATACAAATTGGGCACCATGCTATAATTTATGTGTTGACGTTAATCAAATCTAAGAGTCCCTTTGGAAATGTTAACATATGCCTCCTGTCGTTTTGGGGCTTTTTTTTTTCGGCACGATAAATCAACCCCTAAGCCAGGTTTAAGCAGTATATATACACAGGTATGAAGGAGAGATTCTAGACACTCCGTCCATATTTACTTACGAGATTTAAGAGACACTCCGTCCATATTTACTTACGAGATTTAAGAGACACTCCGTCCATATTTACTTACGAGATTTAAGAGACACTCCGTCCATATTTACTTACGAGATTTAAGAAACAGAGTAAAGGTATTTGATGGAATATCCTTGACACTCTAGTTTTTGTAGTGATAATTTGTGACGTTATCGTCAGTCGTCATCGAAATCAATGCGAAAAAGGTGCACTTCTAGGCATATACAAGGCCTTTCGGTATATTGCTATCCAGGTAAGGATAATTTACCATGTTAAACTTGAAACTATGCCTCTCGTCATGCTGTCGGCTTGAGACGAATCTGTTGTCTTCGCAAGGCCATCCAAGATGTACATGTATCATTTGGCTAGATCTTGACCAAATTTCGTAAAAATGCCAACGACTCCTGACGTAAAATGCTTAGATTCAAAGACGAAGTCATATAATACGTCCCTAGAAAACAATTAGTTGTTCAAGATAATCTGTCTCTTGCTAAACTATTTAAAGTTCAGTTTGAAAGTTGATTATGTTGAGTTCCACGATGATTCCTTGGTATGACACAGGCCCCTTTTGAATCTTAACACTCAAAACATTAATTTGTAAATTTTAATAGAAACTCTGTTGTTAGATAAACGCTAGAATGTATTTTGTTATTATAACACAATATTCTGTAATATTCAACATAACATCCTGTTAGTCTAATAGAGTATTTGTGTAGAATTAATAGAATATGCGTGTTGTATTTAGCAGAATAATTTTCTGCAATAGCAGAATGCATTCCAATATCACTCACACAGCAGACTTTCTGTTAAACTTGACAGATTAATTTTTTGAGTGTACATATGGTGTCACTGAGAGGACTATCGACTTCGTCGTGACAACAACAACAACAACCCGAGAACACTGTGGCCCATTTTCTTCAAACTTGGACAGTTGTGCCGCATCCATGAGAGGACGGATGAGTGTGGTTTTCAATCATGTAGGCCTAAGCTATGCGCGTAAAACAACAAAGGCCTATGACCACCGAGGCGTTCTTTCCAGTAGCTTAGCTTTGTTCGGGGAGCTTGCAAAATATAATTACAAGATACATGAAACGCTTGTGTTTTTTTTCTTAATACGGAGTGATTGATTGATGTGGCCTTACATACAAAAGTATAAAATAAATTCTCATTTTTTTTTCTTGTGGCTTATAAATGGCTTCAAAGTACAGTTTTCCTGAGGCCCTAGCGGTCAGGCCCCGGGATCACGAAGCAATCTTAGACTTTAGTCAAAACTTCAATCTTTAAATTTCGTATGTTCAGTTCTGTTATTCTAGATGAAATTTGTTTATACAATAACTTACCCAGAACTTATATCGTCAAGCAAAATCTTGACCTTGTAACATAAGAAACAGCAATATGATTTGGAATTTTGACTTAAGTCTAAGATCGCTTCGTGATCCGAGAGCCTGAAATTAAGTAGGCCTCGCCTGCTGTAGTGTGCTCTACAGTAATAGCTGTCAAAACAACTTTGAATTTTTCCGACTATTGACGGAATTATGGATAATTAAGAACGGTTATTAGGAAATATAAAATATGCTTCAGAAAAATTCTTTTTTCACTGTTTGATACACCTTTCATCAGTTATTTAATACCATATTCGTTTTGTCTTTGACTAACGGTGTGTCCTAGTATGACGTCATGGTACACGATTCTGTATACGTCATTCTATGACGTACCACACCTAGCGGGAAAGCCATGTCTATGGCTGGAGGGTAGATGTAACAATAATATATGTTTTGGAAACCAGTATATTCTACTGCGCTGAGTTGCTCTTCTACAAACTGCTGTAACTAATAGGCCTATGACAGTAATATCTGTTATATTAGTCCCAGGTTTTATATTACATTTTCATATGTTCTTTAAACACGGGTTTGTCGGGTGAAGCCCAACATATTTATTTATTTATTTTAAATTTGAATTGGTGTTTTACGTCGTAGGCCTACTCAAGAATATTGCATTTATACGATGGCCGCCAGCATTAAGGTGGGAGGAAACCCGTCAGAACCCGGGAAAACCCCACAAACATCCATAGATTGCTGAAAGACTTTCCCACGGACGCCCGGAGAGGAAGCCAGCGGCTGTTGCAATGTGCTTTGCTTAAGCAACATAAAAGTATACCCGGGACTTAATTAGTGCTTTACTTACATGAAGTTTTTCTGCGAGAAACACTCCATGTAGGCAAACGATTTACTGAATCGATTTACTGAAATTTTGAGAAACCCGGTTCTGATCTTCGAAATAATCTTAAACCCGACTTCAGATAAGCTCTCTTTACCAAACATATGAATGACCTGAGTTCGAGTCTAGACTTCCTTGATGCCAAGTACATGTCTTAATTTCATATGCAGTGTCAATCAACTCCACTGCCGTACGCCTCTGAGATCTAACATTTCAGTGCAGCCAACATGGCCGCGCCCATGGTTAGCCATGGAAAATGCTGTCAAAGTCATTTCCCAATTTTATTTCGACGGTTTAGAAGACTTCTTACATCAGGTATACCCAGGCTGCTTAAAAAACTTATACACGGAAAGCTTGATGTTTTTTTTATTGGAGATATGTTGCCTATTGGTTTAGTGTGGTATTAAAGATCTCTTCTGTATAACGAAAAATGGCCCTCTAATAACCGCCACAAGAGTCCAATTCCGGTGTATGACGGTAGTACACATCTACTTACCGTAGAGGAGAACATTTTGAGTTTAGGAGCGTGGTTTAGTATTGATGAAAAGCATACCTGATTACAGTAGGCATTTATTCCATGTTCATAAGCAGATTCTACACGGAATGATAAATTTTGAAGGTCATAAAAGCAAGGCGAGCCAAGCTGTTCTTACAATATCTCCCATGTTCATGGTTTTGAAGTGATGCTGCTCTGAGCGAGTCATTAACACTCTCTTTGGTCATGTGAGGAAATTGCTGTGGATCTAAACAGGGATATTTATCCCAGGCAAGCTCCAAGAATAGGATTTTACTGTTAAAATTTATGTTTCCTTTGGTGCCCTTGGCCCAAGAATCCAAATAGCTTCATCATTTAACACTACAAGTCTTTGTCCAATGAGGGCACAGTTTTAATTCCAGCTCGAATAGAGTTTGTTGTATCCTTAGGCTGCCTCACAAAGTTTGTCGGTATTCTGGTGAGATGCAGTGGTTTGATCTAAGGACTTCATCACACATACACCCGTCAGACTTTATACAAGTTATTTAGCTCATGCTGGCTTCCTCTCCGGCCGTACGTGGGAAGATCTTCCGGCAACCTGCGGATGGTCGTGGGTTTCCTCCGGGCTCTACCCAGTTTCCCAGTTAGACCTTGATCAGGAGGGCTGCAAAATGAATCTGCACCCAAATGTTTTCATCAAATTCAGACAGTATTCTATAGCATGACAGACAGACACAGAGAAAAACAGACAAATAGAGAGACAGACTGACTGAAATTAATGTCCCTTCGAATGTCTTTTTGCACAAGCATGGAATAATGAATTGAGCATGTTGTTGGTGAAAAATAATAATAACGGTCTTTTTATGTTTTGTCATGCAGAGGCCAGGAAGTTCGACCTTGTTGTAATTGGGGGAGGATCTGGTGGATTGGCCTGCTCCAAAGAAGGTAAAATATCAACATTGACCAGCCATTATCCAGACATAGTTAATTATCATGCGTGGATTTGAACCAGCAATGTTTGGCACTATGTAGCGTCTGCTTCAATGGTAAGACCAAAGGGAAATTTTGTGCATGGGAAGGTTTGCCAAACAGAAGTGATGGTCATTGTGTAGAGTTTCCTCCCACCTTGATGAAATATTCTTCAGTATTGAGTAAATAAATCAAAGGGAAATTTCTATTGGCTTGGGTTGTATTTGTATAGCCAATACATTCTATTCAGTTTGATAATAAATATGCAAGCATGGTAGTAACTTTAAAGTTGGTGCAGGGCATAATTGCAAATCTTCCAGGTAGCTATTTAGCTATTCACTGTTACTATTTAAATAGTTACAGTGCCATTTACATGGCTGATGACAGTTTTGTCCTGTGTCAAACAATAGGCCGTTGTCAAAATACTATTTGGTGCAGGACATTGTCCTAGTCCTTTTGCTTATTGCATTGAACCTGAAAAACAGACGGTGAAATTATTTTGAAAAGTATTATCTCCTTTGTGGTGCTACGTAAACATGTTTTGATATTTTATTTGTAATGTGATACCAGTTTTATTTTGTGTTTTATGGGCGAGCAAAAAACGGAATAAAAAATATTATTGCAAATCAACCCTTTTGTGTTGTTCAATCTTAATGTTGTGGATGACTTTCCTGTTTTTAAAGGCTTTCTGATCATGAAAATATGTCTTTAACAGAAACAATTGCTGGGACTCAATTTTATTTTTACACCCTCCACTGACATTGAAAAAAGATTTATTCTGCACGTGAAACAAATATTTTAATCTGTGTGGCCAAATGAAGAATTCTGATAGTTTGACCTAAGACTGCATGTGAAATCTACATGTATAGTGCCGCACTTTCCATTAATGAGTTTTTCTTCCATGGATGTGACTATCCTAGACTGTAAGAACTATAAGTGCCATATATGCTAATAGTATAAATTTATCATGTTTTCTGGCAGTAATTTTTGTTTGTTTCCAGCTGCACAATTTGGGAAGAAAGTTGCAGTATTAGACTATGTGTCGCCATCTACCCAGGGTAAGACTTGTTGATTTGAGGATGACTTTGTTTGAACTGATGGTTAAATTTGCTTTTTAAACCTGTTTGATAACAGTAGGGGTACAGTTGGCGATGACTTTGAGATATAAGTACACTAGCACTAAATGAGATACCAGCAGGAGTTTGAAATGGGCCATATTACATCATCTCATTGGTGCTGAATGGTCCACTGCTCATCATATGTCATATATGAAACCTCGACATGCAACATGTTTCATGCCATGCAGCAAAAGACTTGTAACATGAAATTATCAGTATTAGAGACCTTGTCTTTTTAAAGTCACCTGCAAAGCATGAAATGCATTCTTAAAAAATCTGTAAAGAAATCAGTTGAGATATAAACTTTGTACAAATACCGAGAAAAAAATTGTTTTGAAGATTAATAGAATTTCATCAGTCTAACTGATTCTAGAAGTAAGTTTCTGACAATTGTGGAGACAAGTATATGTAAATAGCTTTTTGCTCGTTGATTGAGAGGAGTCGGTCAGCCTGGAATAAATTGTATTTATTTTGATTTGACAGGAAGTGGGTGGGGCCTGGGTGGGACATGTGCCAATATTGACTGTATCCCTAAAAAGCTGATTGATGGATAGGTGTCAGTCATTGTGGTATCAAGTGTGTTTATCTTGATTTGACAGGAAGTAGGTGGGGTATGGGTGGGACATGTGTCAGTGTTGGCTGTATCCCTAAAAAGCTGATTGATTGATAGGTGTCAGTCAGTGTGGAATCAAGTGTGTTTATTTTGATTGACAGGAAGTAGGTGGGGCCTGGGTGGGACATGTGTCAATGTTGGCTGTATCCCTAAAAAGCTGATTGATTGATAGGTGTCAGTCATTGTGGTGTCAAGTGTGTTTATCTTGATTTGACAGGAAGTAGGTGGGGCCTGGGTGGGACATGTGAATGTTGGCTGTATCCCTAAAATGCTGATTAATTGATAGGTGTCAGTCATTGTGGAATCAAGTGTGTTTATTTTGATTTGACAGGAAGTAGGTGGGGCCTGGGTGGGACATGTGCCAATATTGACTGTATCCCTAAAAAGCTGATTGATTGATAGGTGTCAGTCATTGTGGAATCAAGTGTGTTTATTTTGATTGACAGGAAGTAGGTGGGGCCTGGGTGGGACATGTGTCAATGTTGGGTGTATCCCTAAAAAGCTGATGCACCAGGCTTCCATGCTAGGCGAACATGTTCATCAAGCAAGAGCCTTTGGCTGGAACGTCCCACAAAACATCGCCATTTCTTGGTGAGTGGTAGATTACCGGAGTTGAATGTTGGAATCCATATGATGTACATTTGTTTTCAACAATTGTAATGTTTACCGACCTATGTTAGGGACACTAACTCCCATCTGTTTCACAAGGGATAATTAATAGTGTGGATTAGACCATTGAAGCAGAGCTTGTGTTGTTAGATTGCGACACCAAGTTGTGGTTCTCACTTGTTATAATAAATATGCAGAAAATCCTGCAGTAGTGATAGGAATGTTGAGCTTGATGGAATAATGAACTACAGATTTTGTATACAAGTGTAGATCAGTCTTATATACAAGTATGGGGCCTCTGTGGCTTAGTTGGTTAGCGTGCTAGCGCAACATAATGACCCAGGAGCACCTCACCAATGCAGTCGCTGTGAGTTCAAGTCCAGCTAGAGCTGGTTTCCCCTCCAGCAGTGCGTGGGAAGGTCCTTCAGCAAAATGTGGATGGTCATGTGAAAGAGGCCTCTCACCAATGTGGTCGCTGTGAGTTCAAGTCCAGCTTATGCTGGTTTCCTCTCCGGCAGTACATGGGAAGGTCTGGTGGCAACCTCCGGGTTGTCTTGGGTTTCCCTCGAGCTGTGCCCGGTTTCCTCCCACCATAATGCTAGCCGCAATCATATAAGTAAAATATTCTTGAGTATAGAGTAAAAACACCAATGAAATAAATAAATCTGACATATACAAGTAAGATAAACGCATTGTTTAATTTTCCTCTTTTCCTTAACAGGGAGACAATGTGTGATAAGGTGAACAGCTATGTGAGATCCCTGAACTGGGGTCATCGAGTGCAGCTACAGGATAAGTAAGTCAGTATTTCCTAAATTTATTGAATTGGTATGTCAGGAAAAAAATGTCATGTATTTTTGAAGTGGATAAGTCACCATTGCTTGAGCTCTTCTGGTGTTAAGCCAGGCAAGTCATGTCTTCAAACATGATCTATCTGTCCCTCAATGAAATCAAATATTCTTGAGTATGTTGTAAAACACCAATCTAATAACTAAATAAAGAAGTCAGTCAGTAAATAATGTAACAAGTGGCATTTACAAATCATGTGGATAATGCCTTTTTTAGCAAGAGTATGAGACCACCTCGGTTGTCTAATGGTTAGAGAGTACGTGTGAAAATTGGGAGACGTTGGATCAAAACCGGGTCTGGTCATACCAAAGACATGGGAAATGATACCTGTTGCTGCCTCACTTGATGCCCAGCAATGAGATGTTAGAGAATGGAAACAGGAATGGTTGGCCACTGATCGTTTCTGTGGCCTAGAAGTTAGAGTGCCAGTCTTGAAGTCGGGAGATCTGGGACACCAAAAGACCACCTGTTGCCTGGTGATGAGAGCTTAGAGCAAGATAAAAGACCTGGTCAGCACAGCCTCAGCATGATGTGATGGGATGGGGGTGTAGTGTCTGGTGTCTTCGGCATGATCCACAGCGATGGTAGCACTTTAGCGGCTTGGATTGTCCCAGCCGCAAGATGACACAGTGTGTGTACACACACCTAATGACTCTTTCTTGTCATATGACCGAAGAATTGTCAAAGTATGATATAAAACCCCAAGCATACATTCATACATATATTTTACAGCAGGAGTATGTGTTAAAAGTGCATTCACTGACACCTGCATTATGAATGTTACAGTATACCCTAAAATATTGCAGTTGTTGAAAGCTGCATTGTGAGGAGTGGGGAAATATGGCTGAAATTGCAATTGTTGATAACTGGACAAGGAAAAGGCTAAAAGAAAGATGATAAGAAAAGAAAGGCTATAGCCCTCCACACTTACATGTACATGTACATGTACACGTCAAGGTGTTTAGGACCTGTATTCATGGTGTTATGGCATTAATGTGGAAATGGGCTCTTTGTTGCAGAGAGGTGGAATATATCAATGCTAAAGGCAGTTTCCTGGACAACTATACAATAAAGGCTGTCAATGACAAAGGGAAAGAGGTGAGTGTTAAGGTGAAATTGCCTTGATGAAAATCTGTTTCTTTTGCTGTTCCTCAGAGGGTTTCGTATATCAAGGTGAGGGGTAATTTGTCTGTAGTCTTAGTTAGACACACCCGACGTGCAGCCCAAGGTCATGGAGACATCCCAAAGACATTTCAAGGTCATAGTGAGGTTATACACATCCCAAAGCACTTTCTTAAAACTCTTTTTGTTGGCTCACATACATCAGTTAGCAAACAAATTTGATTATGGAATAATTTTATATACCTGCTCCGTGTGGTGTAAACTTGAAGTGGCCTTTTCTTTTAAAAGACAGTGAATTTCAACAGCTCCTGTGTTCCGAGGTGTTTTTTTTCCTTTTAACATGCAGAATTACTGTAAAACAAAAAAATGCTGGATAGTAATGCTCCCTTATTATTATAAAATCTTCTCCAATTATGTCTTCGCTGATAAGACAAGAAATAAGATGCAAGCAATTACTCATTGAACTCCACTGCATGTATTTTGTGGAATGTCTTTGTGCAGTTTTTTTTGCCACGTTTGCCACTGTGCCACATGCAGTGTATTTAAGTTGGGTAAATGGTACACAGTGGTACACAATGGTACACATACCATTTAAAAAAAAACACAGTATTTCTTGACACATTTAAATGTACACTGTATCTGTTCACAGTTTATCCTTGAAGCTGACTCAGTTGTAATTGCCGTGGGGGGAAGACCTGTTATACCGGAAGAGGTTTGTACCTGGTTTTTGCGCCATTCTACAAAAGTTTATTAATTAAAGCCTAATTTGGTTTGGGATCATCCCCATACAGTCTGTGCTTACCCCGAGTTTCGTGCAACTGACAAATACAATCGAAACTTTCACCTGTCATTTGAGCTATCATATTTCTATTCTACAAGCCTGCATTAATGATTTCCTGTTAAAGAGATGTGATTAGATTTAAATATTAAATGTCATGAAGTGAGGTTAATTTTAATGACTAAAAGTGTATGTGTGTTGAAGAATGTTAAATGGTCATTGTAAATGTGAAAGAGATATTGCTGATGGGAAGAACTGGTATTGTCAACATGATCTACATAAACCATGTAAACTTCAGACTTCCAGATGTATGCTCCCATGGGTCTGACTTTGAGCGATTGAATGTTCAGTTTTATCCAGGGCTTTGCTTTGACCATCAACTCACTTATTTCGCTGTATTTAGAAACACGTCTAAAGATTGACTTAACTACAGGCACACTACAGGCAAACTACAGACCCTACAAGCAGACTACAGACACACTACAGACAAACTACAGACACACTACAAGCAAACTACAGACAAACTACAGGCACACTACAGGCAAACTAAAGTCACAATACTGTGAGGCTGGTGGTAAAAGATTACCCTGACTCGTATTTTATCTGTTCTTCTGATCTATGATTTCTTGTAGATTCCTGGTGCCTTAGAAAATGCTATTTCCAGCGATGACATTTTTTGGATGAAAAAAACGCCAGGAAAAACGTGAGTTTTGGAACTAATCAAGGGTTTTTGTTTGCAGAGAAAATAACCACCTATAATAATGCAATGCAGTTGTTAATTAAAATGTTGATATTAGAAAAATGCCTGAAACATATTGCTGAGCAAAATATTAAAATACATCTGCTTAATGTGATACATGTATTCATGTGCATTTAGATGTAATTGCATGCATGTAGCTGTAATTGTGTGCATGTAGCAGTAATTGCATGCAGAACATTTGCAGATGTAACTATGTGGCTAATGTGATATTTATTTAAATGTGCCTAGAGCTAAATTTGGTTTGAGACCATTAAAATAACAAAATTATTATTAATGGTCAATTTGTTGTGTATAAACCTTACCTTACTATTCAAACATTTGATTATTTACTTCTTGGAACAAATAAAAAGTATTTTTAGACTGGGTTTTCAGTGGTCTATCAGTTTAAGTTAGATTTTTTTTCTTTCTTTGTCTTTGAAGAAGAATCTGTTTTAAAACTGGAACCTTCTGCAGTCATTATCAGTATTTCAAAATTGTATGTGTACTGGGAGTTTGAGAACTGTAATGGATAATTATTTCTCAAAATATTTGTGATCTTGTAAAATTTATCATTTTCAGGTTGGTTGTTGGAGGAAGCTGTATCCTTTTAAGTATTGGAGCTTGAGTCTGAACTTCTCCGGAGCAATGGAAAAGCAGTCTCTTTAAAAATTTGATTTGATTTATTTATTTGATTGGTGTTTACGCCGTACTCAAGAATATTTCACTTGTACCACAGTGGCCAATATTATGGTGGGAGGAAACCAGGAAGAGCCTGGGGGAAACCCATGACCATCCGCAGTATGCTGGCAGACCTTCCCAATTGCGGCCGGAGAGTCTCTTTAAAAACATGTAACAATAATGCTAATCTAGTATTAGCTGTGTGACATGTCTATTTACATGATTGATCAAACAATCCATCAGTCACAGAATCATCAATCAGTCCCATGATTAATTACACACGCAGTCATCATTATAAAGTACACTGTCTCCTTGACCCCGATGCCTGACAGATGTGGCTCTGGAATGTGCCGGTTTTCTCACAGGTTTAGGTTTTGATACAACTGTGATGGTTCGGTCCATTCCACTCAGAGGCTTTGACCAGGTATGTGACATCAGAAAAATTCCCCTTCAGACTCCTGCAGTATGAACCCTAAATGAATTTAATGGAATAAATTATCTGTTACATTGAATCTGTGAAATTAGTTTCATGCATCTATGATCATAAGCAATGAGAACACCTCCAGTTAGTTTGTGACAACCGTTTACTGTAATTCTTAAACCTTATCGCATGTATGCAAGGTGTTTATTCAAGCATATTCTGAAGGCATTATTCTGTGCTGACAATCTTTTTCTTTTTGGGAAGCACTAAGATTGGACATTCCAACCAATTTTAGTTTTGTCTCAGAAATCAAATTCCACTTCGGGGGTGGTAGATCCATGGTCAATCTTGGGTCAGGTCACACCTAAGACCTAAAAACTGGAAGTTGTAGCTTACTCGCTTAGCGCTCAGCATTAAAGGGATAGTGCAATGACTGGTTGACCTGTATCAGTATAATGGCTCAGGTGGGGCAGCTTACTTGCCTTCAGTAAATCGTCTCAGTGAAGCAGCACTGGATAAAAGAATGGTGGAAATCCGTCCTGCAACAAGATGGCACATTACACGTACATGCACGCTAAGAATTCCTTCATCATCATGTGGCTGAAAAATTGTTAAGTACGACGTTAAACCCTGAGCACTCACTGACTCACCTGTTGTTGATTAGACTGAAGCTTTAGCTCAGGCATTTTGTCATGTACCTGGCAGACATAGCAACTTAATCCTGTCACTCCAGTTTCTTCCTTCCATTCACAGGCTTGATAGCTGTGATAGAAGTGAAAAATTCTCCTTGAGTATGGCGTTAAAAATTGAGAAATATAATCTAAGATATTTACCAGTAGCACATACATGTACATCAAGCGAGACAGATATTTTCCTCAGGGCAAGTTCGGTTTAATCACCGTTCGAATGCACTTGTGCAAACACTATTCTAGAGTGTGGTTCACTGCACATATCAGATGGAACTGGCCATGGATTTTCAGGTCAGTTCATCAACATCAATCAATCAGCCACAGTTCATCAACATCAACCAATCAGCCACAGTTCATCAACATCAACCAATCAGCCACCGTTCATCAACATCAACCAATCAGCCACAGTTCATCAACATCAACCAATCAACCACAGTTCATCAACATCAACCAATCAACCACAGTTCATCAACATCAACCAATCAACCACAGTTCATCAACATCAACCAATCAACCACAGTTCATCAACATCAACCAATCAAACAATCTATTAATCTTTGTTAGCAGATGGCTGGGGTGGTCACAGACCATATTCAGGGCCATGACAGCAAGTTTTTATAAAACTCAATGAATAGATCAATTGATTTATTCATTTTTGGCTGGGTTGGTCAGAGACAACATGGAGGGCAAGGCCGATTTCATTTTTGGAAAAATCAGTCAAATAACAAGTCAATCTTTTTTTCTTTTTAGCAAATGGCTGGGCTGGTCACAGGCTACATGGAGGACCAAGGCACCAAGTTTTTATGGAAGACCACTCCAGTCAGGATTGACAAGACTGATGGATTGCAACTCAAGGTCGTGTCACAGGATGGTCAAGGTCATCAGGAAAGTGAGCTGTATGACACAGTCCTCATGGCTGTTGGTAAGGATGCATCAGTAGAGGATGTTTTCTGTTTAAAATAAGTTGTGGTAAATGGCCTAAAATTTTGGTCCGTGATAAAGTTGCACTTTTGCCTAATTCTGACTGTTCCATTGATCTAACAAGCTGTTCACTACTGTCAAAGTGTTTGTTTGGAAAGTAGTATATCGTACTGTAAAAATGTAAGTTTCAGTGCCAAAATTGATATTTTATATTTTTTTGTTACTTCAAAAACTGAAATTTTGGGTCATTCACCATATTTGACATGATATTTGTACCTTTGGAGAACTCTGTGAAACCAAATGATCTGGTCAGAAATAAATTTTAATTTAATTTTTAATAAAATGAATTTTTGTGCAGGTAGAAGAGCTGAGACCCGCAAGCTGTCTCTACAGAACACATCTGTTTGTGTGGATAACGTTTCGGGAAAGTGCTTGGGGAGAATAATGGAGAAGCTGAGCGCAGTGCTGTACCTCATATCTACGCCATCGGCGACGTGCTACAGGTAGGTGTGTTAAGGGCAAAGTAGAATGCGATCTGTTGTTACGAGAATAAATAAATGACGTTATAAAGTCATGTGATTATTCTGAGATGAATTAACTTTTGTGTAAATTATGTTTAAACACAGATTGATGTCTGCTGCAATTACATTAAGTACTAAAAAATCACAAAAGAGAAAATATCAGTTTGCACTCTCAGCCAATCACTGCACACATAGCGTCTCATTGCTCAGTTATTTTACACATAGGGCCTAGTTAGAGTTTGAAGAAATTGTCGCCCATGAGCGTCATGACCTCATATTTCATCTGGCTCCGATCCCTCATCCCTTAATATATTTACTTTCTGTAATAGTATTCATCCTCTATCTGCTCCCATCTGCATCTAAACCTCATCCTGCATCCAAACCTCATCCTGCATCCAATCCTCATCCTGCATCCAAACCTCATCCTGCATCCAATCCTCATCCTGCATCCAATCCTCATCCTGCATCCAAACCTCATCCTGCATCCAAACCCCATCCTGCATCCAAACCCCATCCTGCATCCAAACCTCATCCTGCATCCAAACCCCATCCTGCATCCTGTTCTCATTTTGTGCTCTACTGTTATCGTTCTTTCTGTTTTCATCCTGCATCCTAGATTCCTTCATCCTGCACCCTAGATTCCTTCATCCTGCATCCTAGATTCCTTCATCCTGCATCCTGTATTCATCCTGCATTCTACTGCCATTCTTTGTCCAACCCTTCCACCCTCCTTCTCCCATCCTTCGTCCTTCTCCCATCCTGTGTCCTTCTCCCATCCTGTGTCCTCCTCCCATCCTGCGCCCTTCTGTGCCTTCTGGTTTGAACAGTACCATATGACATCATCACTGTTTCTTTATTCCCCCTTTGCTGTTTTGTGCAGGGGCGCCCAGAGCTGACTCCGGTGGCCATCAGAGCGGGGAAGCTGTTGGCACGGCGACTGTACGGAGGCTCAACAGAGCAGATGGATTATGACAAGGTGCTTCGTCACATCAAGTTTATTTTAAAGTACTGTTTGACATTTGATGTGTTGAGATCAACCATATGTGACTGTGTGTGGCTCTGGGATTCTCTCTCCTTTTGAAATGAGGATTTCCCACAGATACTCTCTAACTCTTTCACTTTTTCAACCACCTCGGCGACCGATATTTTGAAAATTTCTGAGAGAACAATAATGGGTAGGGAAATTATTTGCACAGCTTGCTTTTTTAGTGACGCAATCAAACCATTTTAGTGTCATTTTCATAATAATTGTATGCATTGAATCCTTGATTTCCTTCACATATGGTGGTTTCTTTCAGAAGTGGTTGTGTTTGTCAGGTTTTGTGGTTTCTCCTTGACGGGGTGGTTCCTTAATTTGTTGACTGCCCTTCGCACCCTGTCAACGTTTTATGCAGGATCTTCATGTATACGTGTATGTGTTTACAGGAAACCAGTGATTTCAACAGAAAAAACCTTTTAAGCTATTAGAAAAGAAATTAAATTTGATACCAAGAATAGCTGAAATTGTTGCCTTTCAGAAAATGTTAAATTTGCATTTCTAAGATTTATAGTGCTAAAATAATTCTAAAGTTTGAAAAACAGCTAGAAAATGACTCAGCTAGAAAATGTTGTGACCTTATTCAGTTCCTTTGATAGGCAACTTGTGCACAGGCTAGACTGATATTTTGTAAAAGGTAATTATTTGGGCTACTCTAAAATAATAGGCGAAGATTTTATTGGATTTGCGCTAATCCATAACCTCCAATTCTTTGGAATAATTTCTTGTTAATGGGTTGGTTATTCTGTCAGGTGGCCACGACGGTGTTCACCCCATTGGAGTACGGAACTGTGGGAATGTCAGAGGAGACAGCCATCCAGATGTACGGTGAAGACAACATTGAGGTGAGAGGTTGACGTTGATTTTTATTCCACACCATGGGTCCTCGCCGGCTTTCTAGGCTAAACTGTAACTCATTCTAAAAACATAATTACCATAATTAGCCCTGGACAAAAGAGATCATTTGTTCAAAGTCCAAGCTAACCGGCCCCAATAACACAGTTGGTAGAGCTTCCGCAGCGGGAGCGGTAGATCCAGTATCAGTATAATGGATCGGGCAGTGCGGGGCGGCTTATTTACCTTCGGTAAGTCGTCTTAGCGAAGCAGCACTAGATGAAATGGCGGTGGAAATCTGTCCTGCAACAAAGAGGCACATTACATACACTCTAAGGGCTCCTTCGTCGTCATATGACTGAAAAATTGTTAAGTACGACGTTAAACCCCAAGCGCTCACTCACTCACTCAAAATCCAAGCTCTTGATGGTTTGGCTGAAGCTTTTACAGTCATAAGGTCTGTAAGGAACCTGGTGAAGGGTATTATTACTAAATGCACTTTAATAAATCTAACTAGAACTAAGGTTAGGTTTATATTTAACATGTGCCCCAGTGTGTTTCTGTATGTAAACTGGAAATTTGGCGAGTGCACGGTGCATTCTTTGGTTTCTGCCGCTGCCAACTTTGAACTTTTTCATATTTTCAGTATTGTTTTACAAACCATTCTGTGGTATCATGACATCAGGAAAGTTCCTATTGTTGCATGACAATTGACTCGTATCAAAATGATCCAAAGCTATGAACCCTTTTTTTTTTTCTTTCCTTAATTACGTCATCCATTTGGTGCAATCACATGCAATGTAACAGACGAAAACGATGTGTTCTACTGCCGTTTATACATGATGATGCCAATAACTACGCTTGTCAAGTCAAAGAAGTCAAGACATCTCACCGCAGTGAGCCCAGGCACATGCCTTAATGACATGTCAAGTCTTCACAAACTATACACGTGTCCCATATCAGTCCAGAAGACTGAATACTATATGATTCAATCCTTATTGTGTTAATAAGTATTTCACATGACATGTATCTCCTATTTTCAAGAGTTTCCTAAGATTTGATATCAGAATTAATTGTTTACTGTGTTTCGTATACAAATCTGCAGGTGTACCATGCCTTCTACAAGCCATTGGAGTTTGCAGTACCTGAACACAGTTCTGAGCAGTGTTACATCAAGGTTTGGTGTTCCAATCTTTATTAAAATCTGTACTCTCTGTCTTTAATAACATTTTAAAAATGCATACGTGTACTGTAACAGGGGGGTCAGTGGCCATTTGTGCAGTCTTAAGTTATTTAGTATATGTAGTTGAATACCACTTGTCATCTGCCATCACCATGGTGTGCAGAGGTAATTGGTAACCTGTAAACATTCGGTGGCGTGCATATCTATTAGATACATGTAAGAAAGTTTGTAAGTAACTTCCCTGAGGTCGAGGGTTTAGTATTACCCTGAGCACTGTAGTTACCTCTCTACTTATGAAACTGACTTAAAGCTTGTAGTCAGGGGGTTTCTCAGGTATCTTGCAAAGAGTGGTGATTTGACTTCGAACACAAAGGTTTCCTTCACCCATGGACTTTCCTGACGACATCGATGTGAAAAGGTTTGCTTCACCCATGGACTTTCCTGACGACATCGATGTGAAAAGGTCTCCTTCTCCCATGGACTTTCCTGACGACATTGTGAAAAGGTTTCCTTCACCCATGGACTTTCCTGACGACATCGATGTGAAACGGTTTCCTTCACCCATGGACTTTCCTGACGACATCGATGTGAAAAGGTCTCCTTCTCCCATGGACTCTCCTGACGACATCATTGTGAAAAGGTTTCTTTCACCCATGGACTTTCCTGACGACATCGATGTGAAAAGGTCTCCTTCTCCCATGGACTCTCCTGACGACATCATTGTGAAAAGGTTTCCTTCACCCATGGACTTTCCTGACGACATCGATGTGAAAAGGTTTCCTTCACCCATGGACTTTCCTGACGACATCATTGTGAAAAGGTTTCTTTCACCCATGGACTTTCCTGACGACATCTATGTGAAAAGGTTTCCTTCACCCATGGACTTTCCTGACGACATCATTGTGAAAAGGTTTCCTTCACCCATGGACTTTCATGACGACATCATTGTGAAAAGGTTTCTTTCACCCATGGACTTTCCTGACGACATCTATGTGAAAAGGTTTCCTTCACCCATGGGCTTTCCTGACGACATCAGTGTGAAAAGGTTTCCTTCACCCATGGACTTTCATGACGACATCAATGAGAAAAATTCTTGAGTGCATTAATTGTTCAGTGTCTTAACAACAATCAGATGTGAAAAAAAATAGACCTGTCATCACTTTCTCAGCTGAACTTAACACAAATATGCCTCTGTGCAATAATTAAGGGAAAGCTTATGCTTAAAGGTGTTATTATTCTACAATATACATGCATTAAAGGTCGCAAGGAGTTGTCTGGATTTCCATTGATCTTAATTCTTCATTTTCTTGATACACATTCTTTAAAAGAAAATGTTCAACACTCTTTGTAATTTCTTTTTTTAAAGGAAAGCAATATTAGCTTAAAAACACCTAGGCCCTGTTTCACCAACCTTCCTAAATGCGGTGAAATGTTTAAGTCCGTAGGTTATTGTGGTAGAGTTGAAAATTTCTAGAAAAATTACCATTCATTTTATGGTTTCAGCTGATATGTGAGAGACATGGAAAGAGAAAGGTGCACGGCTTTCATCTGACAGGCCCTAATGCAGGGGAAATAACTCAGGGATTTGCTGTAGCACTGAGGTATGAAAAACCTACTGCTCAGATACTTGTAGGTGTTGGGCGAAATTGGACTAGGGATATTGTTGTCAGTGTTGACATCATACATCCATCCACTTCTTGAACACAACGTTTACCTAACCCTATAGCTTGTGTACATGTAAAGGGATACAAAATCGATTCTGATTGGCTGATGTGAGAAATACACAAGTTCAGCCGATGCTATCCGAAGCTGAATTTTAGGTATGGTACATTTATTCAAGCGTGACCAAGGCTGCTGGGTTTAACCCAGGGAACCCTACATTGTATCTCCAATGTCTGTATCCCTTTTAAGCATTGGAAAAGAAGGCAATTTGTTTTCTGTGACCTTGGCCAATTTTTTTCAAGGTCATTCTGGTCATTCAAGGTATATTTTTTCAAACACCTAGTCTTGTAGAAGAACCTTATTGACCTGTCTTACTCTGTTGATACAGTGTATCTCAACATGTAGAGTTCCTGTTTCAGATGTGATGCGTCCGCAGATGATGTGCTCAGCACTGTAGGAATCCATCCCACCTGCGCAGAAGAAGTAGTCAAACTTCACATCACCAAACGCTCGGGCCTGGACCCTACAGTCACTGGTTGCTGAGGTTAGCTTGTACCCCAGCAGGTACCACCACCTGTGTAAAGAACAGCTCCACCTGTAACTCAGACTCTGGCAACACCAAGGTCTGGGACCTCTTAGGTCTGGAACATGATGTCTCCGCCAGTCAGTGAGGACTGGTAACAAGGTCTGAGGAATCTAAGTCTTGCAAATTCAAGATACGTATACAATAGTTCTGAGGTCTGGCAACACCATTTGTATTTGCTGACTCTTCAGGTTTGGTTACACCAACATATTTGGCCTTGGCAACACAAGGACCTTGGGACTCTAAGGTCTGGCAACACAAGGACCTTGGGACTCTAAGGTCTGGCTGCACAAGGATCTTGGGACTGTGTCTGGCAACACAAGGATCTTGGGAATCTTAAAGCCTGGCAGCACAAGGATAAGGTCTAGGAACACAAGGATCCTGGGACTCTAAGGCCTGGTAACACAAGGATCTTGGGACTCTAAGGTCTGGCAACACAAGGATCTTGGGACTCTAAGGTCTGGCAACACAAGGATCGTGGGACTCTAAGCTCTGGCAACACAAGGATCTTGGGACTCTAAGCTCTGGCAACACAAGGATCTTGGGATTCTAAGGTCTGGCAACACAAGGATTTTGGGACTCTAAGCTCTGGCAACACAAGGATCTTGGGACTCAAAGGTCTGGCTGTACAAGGATCTTGGGACTCTTAAGGTCTGGCAACACAAGGATCTTGGGACTCTAAGCTCTGGCAACACAAGGATCTTGGGACTCAAAGGTCTGGCTGCACAAGGATCTTGGGACTCTAAGGTCTGGCAACACATTGATCTTGGGACTCTAAGGCCTGGCAACACAAGGATCTTGGGACTCTAAGGTCTGGCAACACATTGATCTTGGGACTCTAAGGCCTGGCAACACAAGGATCTTGGGACTCTAAGGTCTGGCAAAACAAGGATCTTGGGACTCTAAGGTCTGGCAAAACAAGGATTTTGGGACTCTGAGGTCTGGTAACACAAGGATCTTGGGCCTCTAAGGCCTGAGATTCATCTACAAACCTATGCAGGTGAATATTATTGCAGTTTACAATCAAAGATGGTGATAAAAAGTAGAATTATGAAGCTTATGAAAGTGGCAGCAAAAGCTACAGTCACTAGGGTCTGCATGGGTTGTACAGGGACCTAATGTTATTCCAGACCTTTGACTGCTGTGAGAGATACCCATTACATGTAGCAGAACTGTTTTCTTACAGACAAACCCTGTAAGCATTTGGACATGGTGGAGTGAGGGTGGTGGAAACCCTGGGGTACATAAGCTTGGTATTTTATGACCTAATCTTCTCAACCTTTTCACAAACGTACATTATGCTGAAGTCAATGTATGCAGTTCTAGACAATTTGGGGTGCAGGCTAGTAGCTTATCTTAGCACATTTTAAGCTACTTTTAAAATGTAAGTTAATTTATACGTTTGTGGAAAAGTTAGGAAAACGGCTTATAGGGCAGTCAAAACTCTTCATTTTGTCCACACATACATGTAGGTAACGACATAAAGATATTCCAAGATGTTCTTCCCAAGTGAGGAGTGTCATGAGATTCAAAATGATCCAGACTGAGTGCAGTACTTCATTTATTATTGAAGATGAGTGTAAAAACTGAGTGTATGAGTGTATTAGCTGTGTGCTGTATATATGCTTGTGTGGGACAGGGAATAGATTTGACCCAATCAGTGTGTAGAGAATGTATGTTGGAGGTTGTGTGGACAAAAAAAGAAAGTTTGAGTAAATTGTGTTTGAAAAGATCTGGACACAACAGAAGGTTTGAATTTAGTGTCCAAGGAAGGGGCCTGGACACAACGGAAGGTTTGAGTGAAGTGTGTTAGAAACACTCTAGACACAACAGAAGGTTGAGTGAAGTTTGTTCAGAGGGATCTGGACACGGAAGAAAGTTTGAGTGAGGTGTGTTTGAGGGATTCTGGCACAACAGAAGGTTTGAGTGAAGTGTGTTCAGAGGGCTCTAGACATAAGAGAAAGTTTGAGTGAGGTGTGTTTGAGGGATTCTGGCACAACAGACGGTTTGAGTGAAGTGTGTTCAGAGGGCTCTAGACATAAGAGAAAGTTTGAGTGAGGTGTGTTTGAGGGATTCTGGCACAACAGAAGGTTTGAGTGAAGGTTTGAGTGAAGCACTCTGGACACAACAGAAGGTTTGAGTGAAGTGTATTAGAAGCACTGTGGACACAACAGAAGGTTTGAGTGAAGTGTGTTTGAATGGGTCTGACCACAACAGAGGGTTTAAGTGAAGTTTGTTCGAATGGGTCTAGACACAGCAGACGGTTTGAGTGAAGTGTGTTCGAATGGGTCTGGCCACAACATAAGGTTTCAGTGAAGTGTCCCAGGAAGGGGTCTAGCCACAACAGAAGGTTTCAGTGAATGGGGTGCAGTGAGGATGGTCGGTGAAGGGAATGTGCACCCAACAGAAAGTTAAGTGAACTCGTGGATTGAAACGCACTAAATGAGGTGTGTTAATAAATGAAGTGTATTTTGACTGTCCTTGAAATGAGCTGATTATTGTTAATGACGAGTCACCATTAAACTCCTCGCTGAGCCAGGGGACACTGATGGACAAATGATCAGCTCTTTTCTAAACTGTGCATGTAGGCAATGCTTTGTTGCCATGTTAATTTATGCTAGTAAATGGCTCGGTGTTAATGAATGGATTAAGCTATGTACAATCTACACGTTGGAAAATATTTATCTACCTATGTATCAACAAAATAATGTAAAGAAAGAAAAAAGAACAGAAAAAGAATAAAAAAAAATAAAATAAAAATAAACAAGGAATTTACTTTGAAATTGTCTGCTTTCCTTAAGTTGCCGATCGCTTTGGTCAGTGACTTAAAACCTCAGTGTTACCTCATGGATTTTGTTACATACTTGTGATAACTAGCCTCTCACCTTATTCAAGCACACTAGATCCAAGCTCTAGTGCTTTGTATCCAATCTTCCGCATTGGTTTTACGAGATAACTATCATATATTACCCACATAACAAATAACTGTTTTACCACCAGTCTTTACGCGTGCTAAACAGGGAAAAAAAGCCAAATTATAAAACGATTATGTCAGCAGGACGAGGAAGAATACTGGTGGAAACTTTAACAGTATATGTGAATTGTACTTGTAACGCTGAATGGCGTGTATAAGGCAGATTACAGTGTGAACTGTACTAGCTCTTCCAATTCACACACTCTGGTGTAGGAATACATGTACAGGTGATCAATACGGTCGATTTACGGTAACACGAGAGTTTTTTTTTCTTTTTGAAATAAGATTATAAGTTCAGGCGACATGGGTTTGCTTTTACATGATGATTAGTGTAACAAACCAAGTCAACGCATTTTTGGAAAGTTATTTGAAAAAAACTTGATTTTCGCTACTTAACGCCTGTTCTAAAATGCTATTGTTTGTCCCAATGTCGAGTTTGCATTGGGATGATGTAGGAGAGCGTTCTAACTTTTACCTCTCTACAAGCCCGAACACAAAAAACCGAATCGCGGACCAGGCGCAAAAAGAAATGTCATGTCAATACGCACGAGATAGAATATCATGTCGTCTTGCACTTAGGTTCTTCGTTAAAACTTAGGGAAAGCCCATGTTGAAAGACAAGATGTCAAAATGTTTATGCACTGACCGATGGAATGATTGACTTGCATATATAGAGCTCCTGCTGAAAATTGTCATCTGATTTTTGTTGTTGTTGTGGAAATGGATTCTTGAGCGTTCTTTCATGCATTTCATGTTCAACCTGCGGATGGTTGTGGGTTTCCTCCGGGCTCTGTCCGGCGGACAGCATTATGGTGGGAGGAAACCAGGCAGGGCAAGGGAAATCCACGACCATCCGCAGGTTGCTGGTAGACCTTCCCACGCGTGATGTTGACTGATATCGGGGTAATGTCGTTTTCTTTTGAAACCCCACTTTCACAAATCTTTTAACCAAAGAATGAGCACCAAAAGCTATTTGGTTTTCAACTGAAAGGGGATGTATCTTTCTGTCAACACAGAACTGTCTTCATTTCGAAAAAGTAACAAGCCTACTGTCTTTTGGTGCTGTCTCTCCATGAGTCCATGATGATGTCAGAAGCCTCTGATGAATGCCAAAATTTTGTCGCTGCTCCTGGACAAATGGCATATTAACAGTTATAGTTTCCGCCAAAGTGGGCGTAGCTGGTTTGGTTGAGTTGGCAGGGTAAAAGATTTGTCTGCACGTCTCCAGCAGGACAGGATAGTCTATCAGCAAACCCATCGCTTTGGAATACCAAGGCTGTGTTGGCCAGTTGGGCAGCGCTGCTATTCCTGTTGCCCCCTCCCCCTCCATTTCTGCAACCTGAATGCAGGAAAAGCATACAAGCCAATATTCTACCCTTTGTGTGAAAACGCATCAATGGTCATAGCTCCAGGTTCCGGCCTGTATGACCTAATTGGGGAAACCGCTTATTTACCCTTGAGGCAAAGAAATCGACATATGGAGTAACTCTGAACGGAGCTGAAGCTTTCTTCGATCTAGCTTTATCTAGCGTCCATTACGTTTACACCATTTATGATATGTTTCTGTTTTGAGCGTACCTGCTATATGGACAGTGGTGAGCCAGGTATCTTTGGATTGATACCAACACACACATCTTATTAACAATGCCATGACATAAATCAGAATGACTTATACCTATGTGATTTACACAAGATTTACACATGCTTACCTATACGCATCGATTCAAAAGAACACAATGCCAAAAAGGCTGCCTTTAGCTCAAAATACTTTATGTGAAAAGAAGATTCTTCAGGTATTCATGGCTTACAAAATTAAAACAGGTTTCAACATTATTTATCCACCAGTTTAGTTCATTTTGGACAAGTGTGTTTAAAGACATATGCTGATCAAAGTCATCATAGGCATTATTCAAAGCTAACGATTTTCGCATTTCAGCTTGGCGGTCCACACATGGCACCTGGAAAGCTGGAAATTATTTTTCCTAGGATCTTGACTACATCATGTACTGATGGGGATTTCGTGACCACCAAAGAGCGACAGGCTAGCTTTAACTTTAAAACCTTCATTTTACTTAAACGCACAGTCATATTTTCACAATCCCAGATATATTTGTTCTTTTGATGGTCTAAGATCGGATTTCAGTGAGTGCACTAAGGTCTCCATTGTATCAACAACATTTTTACACACTGCTCATTTGTCATGAAATTTCAGATATTCATGGCAACTCTCTCCTAATGGTACAGAGTAATATGCATCCTCCAAATCTATGCAAGCCATAAAACAATCTGGCTTCATTAATTTTACCAGAGAACTAAGCGTATCCATTTTAGAATGGGGCCAAGTCACATGTTCATTCAGTCTTTCCCGATTCCAGATTTAATACCATTCTCTGTGACCCGTTTGGCTTTGGGATAAAAATATTGAAGATATATATTTCCCCTTTTCATGAGAAGACTTTTCCAACACACCTTTGTGAATTAAAGGTATCGGTATAACAAGCCGAAATCAATTCCTGCTATCGAGCCTAACCTGGGTCAAACGGAGTAACATTCTCAAACACTCAAATGGCTGATTTCACAATTTAATAAATCGAACAGGAAAATAAAAAATAATGGATTAAACTGCAAATAGCAATGCACAGGATATATATATATATATATATATATATATATATATATATATATATATATATATATATATATATTGTCCATTCGGCCCTGGAATATTCCAATCCTGTTTCTGGTCGTCCGTTGCCTCGATACTGGCGCAGTTTGTTGATCTCCCCCAACTATAACACGTTTGAATCATCGGACTCGTCTTACGAAGGGAGATTGATGCTCTTCTGATATCGAGACTACAAATCCTCCAGCAAGTATACACGATAGTCACAGTTCACAAATGGCAGAATGTCCTCCAACAATCACCCGTTAGTCCCAGTCAGGCTAATCCAAATTACACTGCCTTTTTCACTCCAAAGGTACTAACGATTTCTTCTAACTATGGCTATAATGTATCGTCCGTAACTCAAGTAAACCAGCACTGTATAGCTTTCCAAATATCACCGTCGTATCATTATCTTATCGGTGTCTCTCACTGTTCACAACTATCACTGACACTCTCACATCCTACAAATCTGCCGCCTTATATATTGTCATCGAAGCTTCGAGCAAGAACAAAGGAAAAACATAAACAAGGTCATTTTCCAGAAGCATCGGTCAATCGAAACTGATTAAGCTAGAAATTTACAAGATATTCTATATTTAGACTACCAGGAGGAGACTGAAATGAACATGTCACATGACTAAACCGCGCTAGGAAATGTACAACTAGACACATGACACCTGGTATAAAAGACTAATTTGGTATCGAGTCAGACTCTATGGTTGTACCAGACAGCCATGTCCAAAATCTCTGCATCAAGATGTCAATATCCGCCAATGTTGACAAAAATGCTCGAGTCCGCCACCTTTGAAATTCCTTCTTCACACTTAAGGCACCATATTAAATCAGAGTATAGCAACTCAAATTTCCTCACATCTATTTGTACAGATTTCAGTGTGTCTTGAAGAGTTAGGCTGTTTCTGTCTTCTTCACATTCCATTTTACCTTGTGCCAACCTGGTGTGGTGTGGTGTGGTAATTTCTGCGCATCTGGCCTAAAAAGGGCCTTTGGCTTTGGCCTTTATGTTGTCTTTAGTTCAGCCTCTTGTTTTAAACTGCACTACCAATCTTGTTACCGTCAGAAATAGTTTTTAGATTGCTGGCTATATCATCACCAGGAAACAGGTCTGTGATCGGGATCTACTGATTACATATTGCTCGTAACTCTACGTCTACGTAAAGAAAGTTCGTAATTTGCATAACCAAGCAAGGTTATAGCATCCGCGGCTCCACGAACCAGGGGCCAGTTGTTCGAAAATGTATTAGCTAATACTGGTATTAAGTCATATTTTAAATTAGAAATTTTAGCTAACCTCAGCAGCTGTTCAAAGTCGAAGTGTAAGAGCAACTGATTTACTTCACATTTAATGTACTGTTACACAATTATTTTTAGGCTAAGTACCAAATGGAAGACTTGGCTTAAAGATAAATCTGGTTTTAAGTCTTAAAACAGTTTTGAACAACCAGGCCCGAAGAACTATTGTGCTGAGATCTGTTTGCCTTGGGGCGTGTCAAAACCTCAGCCGTCTCAACATCCGCAAGTGCGGCTTTAACACTAGCTTGCTGAACATTAGCTAGGCGTAGGTCAGTTGATTTGTTGACTGCCTTGAATATACGCCAGACGTCAATATTTTCCCGAGGCACTTGTAACTTGGTACAGTTGTCGGGGCGTCCGTACTTCTCCAGCTTTTCACGGAGTTTATGAGCAGATAAATTTGACGTAGATACATACATTTCGTGTTATTTGTTTATTTGATTGCTGTTGTAAGTCAGAATATTTCACTTGTACACCGGCGACCAGCATGGTGGTTGCGGGGAAACCGGACAGAAACCCACGATCATCCACAATTTTCTCACATACCCTCCCACGTATACAAATTTTTTCCTATACGGTACATATTATATATACCAACTTCACGTAAACCAACGTCCGTTTAAATTTGTGAGTAAGTTGGAAAATCGTGCGTGCAGAACTGAATTGTATGCGTTTGATTGGTACATCGTAATAAGATATTTGATCTTTGAAGTGCATGTCTTCTGGTAACAGATTGGCACGTAAATGTCGATATATATAATATTGTGTTTAGCCAGTATTCTTATAAATGGATAAAAAACGCCTATGGTTCAGTTCAGTGCAAATAATTATATCAAAGATTCTAATGTTTGGTATTTGTTATGTTATTTTAACCATTTTAGGCTATATGTAGGAGTATGATATTTGCAGACATGTGTGGACCTGTGTGTGTGTGCTCAGAAAATGATAAAGTTCGTGTCAAAACATCTGTTAAGTGAATAGATTCTTTTTTCAAGATGCAGGGACACTTGCAAGGCTTACTACCACTGATAATTGCATTCTTACGAGAGTCGGAGGAATGTGTTGTGTGAGCCAAGGATAGAGTGATATTTGTGTTAAAAAGTGACAGTTGTGTTAGGGATCGATAGGGCGATATTTGTGTTAGGGAACGATGGAACGATGCTTGTGTTAACGAAAGAAAGAGTTAAATTGGCGTTAACGTACGATACAGTGATATTAGTTGTGTTAGTGAACGATAGTGTGATATATGTGTTAGGGAACGATAAAGCGATATTTGTGTGAGAGAACGATAGGGTAATATATTTGTGTTAGGAAACGATAGAGCGATATTTGTGTTTGCGAACGATGGCGTTATATTTCACCCGCTCCGGGTCACCACCAAAATGAAATCGGTTAATCGGTTTGTAGTTGTGCCAAAGCCAAGCGGTGCATACATTTTCTTCAAAAGTGCGTCAGTAACTTTAAAGTGGCTGACAGGCATTTGACGGTGGTAAAAAAAGGTTTTATTATTAAAAATTACCTGGTTGAGGATCTAGAGCCGGATTAATTAAATATTAACACCAATATTTACACTCAGAAAAATTAATCTATTATATTTAATAGAGAGTCTGTTGCCTGGGTGATGCTGGAATGTACTCTGTTATTCGAGCACAATATTGTGTCATATTCAACATAATACATAACTAGTCCAATGTTTATGTTGAATTAATAGAAAATGTATGTTACATTTAATAGAATACTCTGCTGCAATGACAGAATACATTTTAGCGCCAGTCAGATAACAGACTTTCTGTTAAATTTAACACATGATTTTCTTTTTTGAGAGTACGAACAAACCTTTATGGTCATTTTGAACTAAAAATTCCTGGAAACAGTAAGTGCGCATGTGCGCATTAATTATACCAGTAAGTTTATAATTCCTTATAAAGGAGAGTAAGTCATAATGGATTTTGCTTCGCCCAAGGCTGAGCTGTGCGCCAAATTTTAAGGGAAATCCGTCCTTTTGCTTGACTTTTCCTGTAAATTTGCTGATAGACAGACAGATAAACGCCCGTAAAAACCTAACACCTCTTCCGACGTTATTTACTTATTTCATGTATTTATCTATTTATTTGATTTATTTTTACGCCCAGCTCTAGAATATTTCACTTACATGACGGCGACCAACATTATGGTGGGGGAGACCACGACCATCCGCAGGTTGCTGACGACCTCCCAACGTACTCCTTCGATGTTAAGCAAACGTTTGGTAGTTGCAAAGTAACGGACACAAAGCAGTCCGCCATGTTTCATCAAAATCCACCCTTTTTCTGAAAAGTTGTTGACTGACAGACAAATAAAGGCTGGTAAAAGTGATAATGTAAAGACGTACAGCATAGAGAGTAAAACCAGAGCAGTGACGACAGGTGAAATAGGGTCTCTTGTTAGTTTACGTCAGACAGGCTTTTATATTGTCATGTAAATGAATAAATAGTAGCAATTCACACGGCACCATGGCTTAAACAGAATAAGGTGGAAAAAATGCAGGGATGTTACTTGCAAGTTATTAAACCTCACTGGTCTAGAAATACTCAAAATGCTGTGTTGTCATCGCATTTAACATACAATCACATTAAAACAATACAAAGGGATCAGGCCTCGGGGATTCTTAGTCCACCAGACAGCATACTGGTTTGTACAGGAACACAATATAATTAAAGACGTACAGCAAAGAAAGTAAAACCACAGTAGCTACGATGGTGTAAAAAACCAGACCAAAGACGACAGCAATGGGATAAATCCGTTTATATTGTGCGGAATTTCACTTTGTGTGGCTATGAGCAATGCTCACGAGGCCAAGATAGCGTAATCACTAATTATAATGACAATGTTGTTGTTGAACATATTTTCTCTTAATTTATTTATTTATTTGATTGGTGTTTTACGCCGTACTCAAGAATACTTCACTTATACGACGGCAACCAGCATTATGGTGGGTGGAAACTGGCACAGCCCGGGGAAACTCACGACCATCCGCAGGTTGTGAACAGACCTTCACAAGTACGGCCTGAGAGGAAGCCAGCATGAGCTGAACTCACAGCGACCACATTGGTGAGAGACTCCTGGGTCATCACGGATTTTCTCTTAACAAACCATTGATATTTTTATGGCATGCTGAATGTCACCAATCACTCTAATAATTTTTGTGCACTGCTACAATGGAGCATTTGACACATGTCGTATTTGATGACATCTATAATGAGGGACGTTTCCCGGCTGAAGCCATTCGGGTTCAAGCTCTGTTTTCTACATAGTCGCTATATTATGCCGGATAAGGTATCCCTTTACGAACTCAGCTATAATTTTAAACCTAATCACTAAAAGTGCAGGGGTGTCGGGGCTCGGAGATTTAGAGACAATGCTGTGGACTGGAGCCTGCTGGAGTTCGAATGCACTCACAGTAGAAGGGTAATATATATAGCCGTATTAGACTCGTCGAATAATTCAGACGTCTTGCCGACGCAACGAAGACGTGAGCCTTATAATACACGAACAAATTTATATAGTTCGAAACGCACATAACGGATTAAAGTTATAATACCCCTAGGTGTAAAGGAATATAAACTGAAAGAAGATAGCCTATCTATAAAGCTTGCACTTTATGCCTTGGGTTGGGGCTGTCAAATAAACGTGGGAAAGATATAAAAAAAATCTCACATTAAATAATAGGGTCTTCATGCATGTCTCCGGATGTCACTGTCTCACTCTTTCGAAGAAATAATTTGCCCTTTAAAGGACAGCTTTTAGCTGAGTATCCGTCCCACAGCAGCAAGACTTGAAACATTTATGTACTGGCTCAGTGCAACGCTGTGTACGTAAATATAGACGAAGAGTGCAACCGGTCACAGGAACCCGATCCGACATGTTACATAATTTTCAATTATATTTTTTATCTCTCTCTCTCTCTCTTTCTTTTTTTTTTTTTTGACATGATCATAGATAGTCGTGGCCGGGAAGTATGGTGTATACAGAGTTAGCTGTATATTTGTGCCTATACATGTGTTCATTTACACTGACTGTGTTATTTATTATATTTTGGTGGTGTAGAACGTGCCAGCGCGGCGCAATCATCCAGAAGCCTCTTACCAATTCGGCCGCTGGTGGCTCCCCCCCCCCCCCTCCCTTGCGTGGGGGTGGGGATTCTGTCGAAACCTGCGGATGGTCGTGGGTTTCACCTTGGGTTATGCCCCCCTTTCCTCTTACCATAATATTAGCCGCCGTCGTATAAGTGAAATATTCTTGAGTGTATGCAACGTAAAACGCCAATCAAATAAATAAATACATAAACAACTAAATAAATAAATAAATATTATTTTATGTTTGGTGGCTTTTACATGTGGGCTAAAATATACAGTGTAGGCGTACATTTTAAGGGCTGTACATGCAATACCATTCATTTTGTGTAGTATACTCATCTCCCACCCTGTCTCTCTTTGTATACATATATTGGGTGGATTTATTTCTTTATCTGACTTATTGATTGATTGTTTGTTGCCTATAACGCAATGTACACTCAAAAAAGTTTTCACTTAGGCCTATACGATGGGCGGGAAGTTGAAGGAAACCGGAATGCCTGTGTTTAGGCAAACTATACCGGCATTTGACAAGTTACTGATGAACATTGTGTGACATACAGGTTTGCTACCATGCAATTGCCATATTACATGGTGGAAGTGGTTTTCAGCTAACATGCATGAAGGGGATAGTGCAACTACTTGTTGACCCGTATCAGTATAATGCTCAGGCGGGTTGGCTTACTTGTTTTAGGTAAGGCGGCTCAGTGAAGGCAGCACTAGATAAAAGAGCGGTGGAAATCCGTCCTGCAACAAGGAGGCACATTACTTGCATTCTAAGGACTCCTTCGTCGTCACATGACTGAAAAAATTGTTAAGTACGACGTTAAACCCCAAGCACTCACTCACTCAACTGACATGAGATTTCCACACTATCGCTGTCGATCGCTTATGTTCTCCACAAACAGCGGAGGAATCCAGAAATTCCCTATCTATATTTATTGATTGATTGATTGATTGATTGATTTACTTAGTTATTTATTCATTTGATTGATTACCCAAGAATATTTCACTTATACGACGGCGGCCAGCATTATGGTGAAAGGACACCGGGCAGAGCCCTGGGGAAACCCACGACCATCCGCAGGTTGCTGCAGGCCTTCCCACTTACGGCCGGAGAGGAAGACAGCATGAGCTCCCTATCTACATATAATTCAAAGAAACCACTAATATGAAGTGTATGTGAGATGAAAGATCAGGCCCTGTGCAGAAAAAATAGTTCGAATTTTTTCAACCTAGTTAAATGCACTTTGAACCATCCGTTTTATACAGTGGCCTTTTATGACCGTATCGAAACCACTGACGTCACATCAGGTGTTGACGTCACCAAATGCACAGACTGAATGATTTCATCAAATGCATATACATATGTACATCTATGAGCCAAAAGTATCGATGTGATGTCACCACAGACCACTGAAGAATTTGATGTTTTAGAGCCATTTTACTCGGTTGGAAAATAAATAGAACTATTTTCCTGGACAGTATTTAATAGTTTTTCATCTCATATATACTTCATTTGAGTGTTCTGAGCACCCAGGCCCCGTGATCACAAAGCAATCGTAGACTGAAGTCAAAATTTCAGATGACTTGCAAATTGTTATTTTTTACGTAACGCGATCATAATATTGATCAAAGTTATTCTAAAACCATTTTCAGCTAAAATAACGAGAAGGAACATACCAGATTTAATGATTGAAATTTTGACTTAAATCTAAGATCACTTCGTGATCACAGGACCAGACCACGTGTGTCAGCCGTGTTGTTGGAGCCATCATCTATAGGCCACATCCGGTCCCTCATTTGGATGTATTTATTTACCTGCTTTATTTGTTTGTTTATTGCTTAGCGCCATACTCAAGAATGTTCCACTTATATATAGGACGGGGGTCAAGTTTCTGGGTGGAGGAAGCGGTAAACCATAGTGCATGGCGTAAACCACAGATCTTCACCAAGCAGATAAACCTCCGACCTTTGCCAAGCAGACAAACCTCCGACCTTCGCCAAGCAGACAAACCTCCGACCTTCGCCAAGCAGACAAACTTTCGACATCTGCCAAGGAGACAAACCACCGACCTTCGCCATGCAGACAAACCTTCGACCTTCACCATGCAGACAAACCTCCGAACTTCGCCAAGCAGACAAACCTCCGACCTTCGCCAAGCAGACAAACTTTCGACATCTGCCAAGCAGACAAACCACCGACCTTCGCCATGCAGACAAACCTTCGACCTTCACCATGCAGACAAACCTCCGAACTTCGCCAAGCAGACAAACCTCCGACCTTCGCCAAGCAGACAAACCTCCGACCTTCGACAAGCAGACAAACCTCCGACCTTTGCCAAGGAGACAAACTACCGACTTTCACCAAGCAGACAAAGCACCGACCGTCACAATGCAGACAAACCTTCGACCTTCGCCATGCAGACAAACCTCCGGCCTTCGCCAAGCAAACCACCGACTTTCACCAAGCAGAAAAACCACCGACCTTCGACATGCAGACAAACCTTCGATCTTTGACATACAGACAAACCTCCGGCCTTCAACAAGCAGAAAAACCTTCCACCTTCGCCAAGCAGACAAACCACCGACTTTCACCAAGCATAAAAACCACCGGCCTTCGGCATGCAGAGAAACCTCCGGCCTTCACCAAGCAGACAAACCTTCGACCTTTGCCAAGAAGACAAACCACCGACTTTCGCCAAGCAGACAAACCTTCGATCTTCGACATGCAGACAAACCTCCGACCTTCACCAAGCAGACAAACCGCCGACAGTCTCCATGCAGACAAACCTCCGACCTTCGCCAAGCATACAAACCACCGACCTTCGCCATGCAGACAAATCTCCGACCTTCGCCAAGACAGTCTGAAGTAAACCACAGATCTTCGTCAAGCAAATAAACCTCCAACCTTCGCCAAGCAGACAAACGTTAGACCTTCGCCAAGAAGACAAACCACCGACTTTCGCCAAGCAGACAAACCTTCGATCTTCGACATGCAGACAAACCTCCGACCTTCAACAAGCAGACAAACCGCCGACGGTCTCCATGCAGACAAACCTCCGACCTTCGCCAAGCATACAAACCACCGACCTTCGCCATGCAGACAAATCTCCGACCTTCGCCAAGACAGTCTGAAGTAAACCACAGATCTTCGTCAAGCAAATAAACCTCCAACCTTCGCCATGCAGAGAAACCTACGACCTTCGCCATGCAGACAAACAGACAAAGCCTAAGCCTAAGGGACACATTACACAGACTCGAACCAAAAAAAAAATTTCTGTAGATACCAAGAACAGCTCAAATTAGGCCTTACATTGCATAATTTCAAAAAATTATGAAAGTATTACAAAAGATGCGCTTTATAAATTCCAGGAACTTCATTACCGATTTTGAACGGTAACACGTGCATATTTTGTGACAGGTAATTATTTCAGCTATTCTAAGATGGCAAAAATTCGATCATATTTCCGCGTATCGATTTGTTCCCCTCAAAAATCTCCGGTGTCGCATCGTTAAATATAGCACACATATTCTCTATACGATTCAACATAAAAGCTGTATTAGACCGTAACGGGATATAATGTTTAATATAACACAGTATATATTACTTTATTATAACATAATACATCCTAACATCACCTAAACAATAGACTGTGTGTTAATACTGTTTTAACAGATTACTTGTTTTTGTATGGCAAGCGTAAATGTCATGGTAGACATTACAAGCTTATACACCGCATACACCGGAATACACGTGATACATCCGGCAATATCACATACTTGGGAATTTCATTTCATTTGATTAATTTATTTATTTCTTTAATATTTCTTGAAAAATCTAGAGATGTCTGTGTGTGAATGATACGTTCTTATGTGTTTTATTCTGCCTCATCCACTGAAATATGTACATATTACATGACAATATGTCAGCGTCGCATTCTATAGCTTCTCTTCCTAAATACTCTATATTCTCTATTTAGCTCGCAGTATGCTATGCGGCTTTGTGGGGAATTAAAAGCTTCCTTTGTGTGTCTAAAGCTCTGCTGTATAGACTGTACATACAGGACTGCTATGTACAAGATACGCGCCTCGCTATACACTTATCGGTATCAAGAATTACATATATATACGGTTTCTACGAAATTTACGGGGACTTCCGTGGCTCAGTTGGTTAGCGCGCTAGCGCAGCGTAATGACCCAGAAGCCTCTCACCAATTCGGTCGGTGTGAGTTCAAGCCCAGCAGAGGCTGGCTTCCTTTCCTGCCGTACGTGGGAAGGTCTATTAGCAACCTTCGGAGGGTCGTGGGTTTTCCCCCGGGCTCTTCCCGGTTTCCTCCCACCATAGTTCACGTATAAGTGAAATATTCTTGAGTACGGTGTAAAACACCGATCAAATAAATAAATAAATGAATAAATAAATACGAAATTCACTTTCAGTTGCTTTTAATTCAAAATGACTATACAGATTTGTTTGTACTCTCAAAAAAAAATGTGTAAAATTTGTGTAAAAGTCTGTTATCTGAGTGGTGCTGGAATGTCAGATTATTCTGTTAAATATAACACACATGTTCATATTCAATTGAACACAAAGATTCTATTAGACTCACAGGGCATTATGTATAACAGAGTACATTCTCTCTGTTAAATAGAACAGATTAAGTTTTTGAGTGTATGTTGCATATATGCCTACAATTGTTGCCTTATCGGCAGTTTCGTCCCACCATAAAGTTGGTCACCGTCGTGTTTGTAGATACAGTCTAATTAAGTACGCCGTAGAGTCGCATAGGCCTACGTGTAGGCTTACACGTACAGTGTACATGTATGTACATATTACGCCTAGGTTATATGTAGCTTCTTGCAGTTTCAGTTAACGCTAAAAGCCAGCTGAGATTAGAGTAGATTTTACTTCTCTGTGTATAGGCCTACAGTATAATCTTGTTACACTATTTAGCGGCGACACACCTGGGAACAGTTCATGCGTTTGCAGTAGGCTTACCCCGCTTATTCAATTCCTAACTGTCCATAATTTAACTGTATAAATGTACACCATATACTGAACATGATTATATATAGGCATAGGCCTAACATACGTGATGCCAAAGAGCTCATTAAGGCTTCAGTCTTAAAACTTGTCAATGCTAAAAGTTTTTTTGTTTTTTTTTTTAGTTTAATTTATTTATTATATATTTATTTATTTGCTTGTTTTGTTTAGAGTGAAGTAGGACTTCAAAACTTTTTACGATTGTTTTCTTCACTTTCAAATAAAGTTCGAAAACTATATATCTTTGTGCTAAGCCGGTCAGGCGAGCACGGTGACGCTTCGCGGCAGCAGGAGACCACGGCGGATGAAACACTGTTTTGTTGTGCGGCGGCTGATCACACGCGAGTCCTTCAGTCACCGACACGTCTGCCGGACGAATGACGTCTACTGCTGAGGTAGGTCAAACTTTGTGTTTATTTCGGAGGTTGAACTTATCAGGAACACCAGCTGGCATCGTGTGAAGATTTAAAATGTACTACAAATGACCTAACTGTACTAGTGTCGGAAATTCGTGCTTCTTTGTCACCTAAATAAATCTGAACTTCACATGTTGTTGTTGTGCAGGCTGACGAATGCTGTGTGACGTGATGTTGATGATATTGAGGTCAGATCTCCCCAACTTGACAAATTTCACAAAACAATCCGAAAACAAGTTCAAAATGTTCACCAAATCTTGTTCAAATAATATTGATGAGTTTAATTCCGTCTTCGGTGCTGAACTTAATCGTTGTATTTTTAAACTTACAAACGTTTTCATTCGCACCCGCGCGAGCGAAAAACACGTAAACAAAGGTGTTCTCCGCGCAGATGCTGTTGGGTGTTCTTTTCTGCTTTGTGTGTAACGTGCGACGGAGTTCGCCTCACATGTGTGGAAAATTTCCACTAGGAAAAGTGAACTGATGTTTATGAATTTGTGAGAAGGGATCGTGAAATACGCTATCTTGATCTTCCATAATAAATGCTGCTCTGATAAGAGTTACAAGAAGCCAGTTGGGATCTGACTTCATGAACGGTTTTCACGTTTGCGTTGTCACACTTTATGTGTAGTAGCCTAGATTAACACACTTTTGTTACCGTAGTTATCCAGGTTATCAGTTCATCTCTCTCTTTAATTAAGTCCATATTGTCTAAGTTTTCGTGGCGCATCTGTCGTGTTTCAACCGGTACAGACCAGCTTTTAAATTATGTGAGGATCCCTTGACGCACGGATGACCTGTTTATGCCTTTTATTTTTTGCAAAATAAATAAATGGGCCTAGATAGAAATTGCTGTGATATACAGGATAGGCCCCTAGATGGTTTGGCATGCTGCTTAGGAGGTGTTGAAACTAAATATGACGGCCTTCAATCTACCTTGCTACAAGAACTAAGGCTGAAGAAGGTTGAAATAAACTTCAAGTACACCAATGGAATAATCTATGGTTGTGTTTGAAATCTCTTTATGAGAAATTCAACCTGCGGATGGTCGTGGGTTTCCCCCGGGCTCTGCCTGGTTTCCTCCCACCATAATGCTGGCTGACGTCGTCTAAGCGAAATATTCTTGAGTAAGACATAAAACACCAATCAAATAAATAAATTAATAAAATTATGACAAATTATCTGGTTCTATATGGTATATGCTTAGCGCTACAAATGGATGCAAGATGTCTCTGCCATGCTAGTACAATATTTCCCATGATGCTTCAATACTTCTCATTCAGAAAAGTGTTGTATGTTAAAATGCATGGAGTGGAATGTGTTAGCCTACTTTTTTTTGTTCCCCAGTACGTTGATATTGTTGTGCTTCATGATATAGGCTTGCCTCTGTTCACCTTCGTTCGATGAGTTGAGAGAGGTGCTTGCTTTGATACACAAAGACTGGCCGTATGATGTCATCTGTGAGTGTAAAAGCTTTTTACTTGGCCTACAATCCTGATCAGTAGTCTATATATCTGTTTTTTTTTTGGTTTTTTTTGAACGAAAACAGCGGAAAATTCAGTATGACGCCAGGGTCGTGGGGTTCGTGGGTAATTCGTTTTTTATTCGAATTAAGACCTGTTTTATAGACATCATACTGTGTAGGTCGAAAATAGCCCAGCTGGCACTAATTTCTTTGTTTATCAGCTACCCATGGAATAAGAAGTAAATAAAAAAAAGTAAAGAAAAAGAAAAACAAAACAAAGGATCATAAACTTCGAAAATATAGGCCTATATATAATATCGAATTTAACTGCATGGGATTACTCATGCGTAATTTGCGCAAATTTGCACACTCTGGTGAGTCTCTAAACCAGACCATTCCGTTTTATTATGAAATATATCTAAGTAATAAGAAATATGAGAATAAAAACCTGCCTGATAGTAGTGGACTTTTTTTTGGGAGGGGGGGGGGTTGTTTTGTTTGTTCCCTTTCTACTTTTACTTCGAGCCGCTATACTGTGCGGTTTTGGGTATACAATTGATAAGACCACGCATACACTTGCTTTTACAGCTGCATGTACATTTCCGCAAAAGTGCGGCCATGCACCTCCAGGATATCCTTATACTCTTTCATAAATTACACAACAGGATAAAAATTCTGGGTAATTTTCCGTTCAGTCCGCCAATTAAAAAAAAATGAGGCTCACTGTACACATGCGCAGGCATGCACGTGTGCACGTGCGCCCTCATAATGGCGCTGTACTGAAACTCAATGCAGATTAGATGTACAAGTTATGTAAATGAAGATGAGAAATGAACTGATATCATCTAGAAAATGGTTAATGTAACTGTGTATATATGTGATTCTAGCGGCTGACCACTCTATGATTTTCGAACCGGAAACCCTGTCCGCGTCAAGCACCTAACCGACCGCACTATACTCGGAAGTGTAGTGCATGCATGACTTCGGCCAGTCTTCAGCGCCAGAATTCTACTCAGAAATTGTGAATCCCACATCACGATAATATATACTAATGTTATGGAGAAAAACGAACGCTCATTGTACTCATATAACTTTTACACTGAATCCTTTTGTAATTATATTACAATTTACACTGCCAATGACGCTGTGAACATACCCGGTATTTTTAACGGAATTGACTAATTGCAGTAGGCCTAAGCCTTTATCGCGCCATTCAGATCTCCTTATATATGTACATTCAAACTACGCCATGGACTCGTCGAATACACCTATAGTGGAATGAATGTTATCTATTATCTATTTCATATTTCATGTGATTTGTAGACTTCAACCAAGCAATCAAATAGCATGCATCCTAGAAACTCGGCTTAAGAAATACAATTTTCCTATTTTCTTTCTACTGATTAAGAAACATAGCTTTTATTGTGACGGCTCAAACCAGTAGGCCTAAACATGGGAAATCATTCACAAAGACATTTCTGAGTTTGAAATACGAGTTTAAAGCTTATTTTTCGGTTTTATAAAGTACAATTTTGTCCATTAGCCTACATCAGTGTTATAATAAGCCAAATGTATCCAGCTTTCGACTTTCAGTACCAAAAACTTAGCTCAGTGGAAAGATTTTAAATTTTGACTTAAGTCAGAAATTAGTTCCAGATCTCCTGACGTTATGAGCATGCAGTTGTCAAGCAAATGAATGCTGGATTCGAACACGCAACCTCAGTGGCCAAAGACTTGTGGTCTCAAAATTAGTCTTACGTACCTTGCATACGTCGTATTTTTGTATACATGTATATACACTTTAAATATGTACTGTACACATGGGCCTTGTATTCATATTGAGTAATACACATACACAGATGTACAAAACATAAACATTTGCTTTTTTATGTAGACCAGGCATTAAAGGCTCACTGTTTCATTAGTGTGTTTATTTCCTTAACGACACATGGTCAGACGTTGATTGGCTCATCTGAGCTGTCTTGGTCAGCGCATCGTCCACTGATTCCCCTAGTACAAAAAAATGCCAAGATGATGCACGTGACTGAAATAAAGTCACGAGAATGGAAGAAGTGTAAGAAAATGCAGATTAAGAACAACAACAACAAAATGTTACAGAGATTAAAGAAAATCCATTTATATATAGATCTGTATCTGCCGATGTGTGCATTTATGCATAGGACCTGCATGTGAGTGCTGGTATGTATGTTGATAAATGCTATAAGAATCAATGACTCTACAAGGCTTAATACCATGGACAAGGGCAGTATTATAAGGCATATCGTGGCGACCTTTTATGTACTTATTTATTTATTTATTTATTTGATATGATTTGATTTTTGTTTAACGACATGCACAGAAAAAACCGCGACGGATGACGCGTTTGTATTTAAATGTTAATGATTTGATTAAAAACGTTTGTGTTTTAAACAAATCACTGCCAATTACGGAAAAAATATTGGCGTTGTGAAAAAAATCGATAGAGTGTTTTTTTTTTTTCAAAATGTGTGAGTGTTAAAATGGCGTTTTTATTTGTTCCACACATACTGTAGCGTAGTCAGCAAGCCTATATTGAAAAAAAATAATTGTTAGCGTTTTTAAACAAACGCCCAGAAAACGCTTCACTTGACGAACTTGTTTTTCAGTCACGGCTGACTTAATCGTCTACATTTTACTCTTAAACACCAAACAGGTCAAAAGTCAAACGCGTTCTCATCTCCATCTCCATTGTGACTTTTGGCTTGACCCCGTGCATCTGTGCGTGACATAAACACTAACGTGGAACAAGCTTTTGATTTCTGTTATCCTTCACTCCCCTTCACTCCACGGTAGATGGCGATTTTATGAAACAATACGTCATCAAAAAAACGGATGGGTTTTTCAAAAGACGACCATTTTTCAGAAAAGCATGTCCACATTTTTCGGGAAATGGCTTGCGTTACATGGAAGTCTCAATCGAGCGCGTTTGTTATTACAACAACAACAACAAAAAAAAAAAACAAAACACGCGTGTTTATTGCCACGTGGTGATAAACTTTGACGGCGCATGCGATTTAATATCTCATCGTCTGCTTCTTTCATGTCAGCGGCAGTGGAAAGGACGGGGAAAGTTTGACTGAAGGTTATTATAAAATTAACCGTAAATACCGTGAACAGGTAGGTATTCATAAGTTAAGTTTAGTGTTTTGTAATTGTGGATGGGCCGTTTATGATCAGCCTTCTCGTTGTATAGCCCAGCTCATGCTGGCTTCCTCTCCGGCCGTAAGTGGGAAGGTCTGGCAGCAACCTGCGGATGGTCGTGGGTTTCCCCCGGGCTCTGCCCGGTTTCCACCCACCATAATGCTGGCCGCCGTCGTATAAGTGAAATATTCTTGAGTACGGCGTAAAACACCAATCAAATAAATAAATAAATAAATAAATAAATCTCGTTGTATAGCAGTTGGTGGGTAAACACTCCAACAGGGATCCAACAACAACACGGTAAGTTAGTCATGACGTATATTAGTGTTACTTATTACCACCATTTATAGCGGTGTGTCCACATGAATTAAGCAAATATATCGCACTGGCATAAAAGCTACTGTATTAAAGTACAGCTTGTATGCATGATTTAGGACGCTAAATCTCATGTTAGGATAAAAGGTGCTTAAACAAGTGTGATGTAACATATATAAGCAGAAAGAGCCAATGGACTTATGGAGACAGAAGTAGCCTACAATTGTGTGAGTAGGTCATGAATAGGCCAGAGTATTAATGACGTACCATATTGATGAATTCGTAACGTCAGGCAATGTAAAATCGACATAAACTGACTGATGACTTATTTGATGACATCTAGCAGTATAACATTCCTATAAATATACCTGTTTAACCCATTTTCATTTTCTTTAATAGGAAGTACACTGCAGTCCAGGTCAAACAGTGTGTGGGTGCGAAACTCTGCAGCCACCAAGTCTGCGAATGTTCGTAATTACGAGCGACATTCAGGAGATCATTGTTACAGCTGGTTATTTACCGCGAAACCCACTGACCTCAAGGAGCCCCTTCTTTCATGTTTAATATTTTATTACACCGTGGGTATGAGTTTCCCACGAATCTGCTCTCAGATAAGGTATTGTGCGAGGAAGTTGTTACCCAGGAACCATCCATCGAACAAAGGTCTTCCGAGTAATTGAAGTTAACCGTGGAACTAGAAACTTTTCTTCGAGATTAACTGAACACGCTGATGAACGAAATAAATTTATTCACTTTTAGTTCAAATCGCACAAACGTTCTTACTTCTGTTTATTAATTACTGTATTCCCATTCGGCAGCATGCGTTTATTTGTATTGCTTGGACGGTCATTTTCAGCCCTGCGCACACAG
Organism: Liolophura sinensis; assembly: GCF_032854445.1. Classification (NCBI taxonomy): domain Eukaryota; kingdom Metazoa; phylum Mollusca; class Polyplacophora; order Chitonida; family Chitonidae; genus Liolophura; species Liolophura sinensis. Next base: position 13,378,178 of record NC_088304.1, on the reverse strand, counting down.
ACAACATTTGTTCCAGAAAAATCTTTTGATTGATCGTGTTTCGTCGCCCAGTCTTCAAAAAACGGGCAACATTTTCTGCAGGTAACTGATAATCCAAATCATGAATCGGGGTGTGTAAATCTAATTTCGGCAACAAATGTTGTTTGTCTGCTGTGAGTTTTATATGATTAAGGGTGTGCTGAATCGATTCTGATTAGCTGGCGCATCATTTCCGATGTATTACATTCAAATTCACGCTGATGTTACTTGTACAGAGCTCAGTTGGTTAGCGCGCTAGCGCAGCGTAATGACCCAGGAGCCTATCAGCAGTGCGGTCGCTGTGAGTTCAAGGTCCAGCTCATGCTGGCTTCCTCTCTGTCCGTACGTGGGATGGTCATTGCAGCAACCTGCGGATGGTCGTGGGTTTCCGCTGGGCTGTGCCCGGTTTCCTCCCACCATAATGCTGGCCGCCATCGTATAAGTGAAATATTCTTGACTATGGCGTAAAACACCAATCAGATAAATAAATAAATAATACTTGTACAGTATGAATGAATCAGTGTAACAGTAAATCGGATGTCAATTAAGGCTAAGGTATTGCAGTGAACTTTGTTTAAACAGAATGTTTATGTTTATTGGTACAAAATTCAATACTTTTCAGGACGTATGCATGTTTCAAAAGCTAGCGCAATCCCATATGACTATCAGAGGGACGTGTAAGTTTTCCTCTGACATTTTGAAAAACGCTGTTAGAAACAAATATGTTTTTTAAAAACTGACACATGTTTAATCAGCAATCCTGATTAAATGGATTTGTTTTCTTATAAAACAGGCGTATTTCAGGAAAACACTTCCTGAAACATGACATTTTTAAAAAAAAACAACAAAAAAAAAAACGAATGATATGTGTAATTAGTGTGTTTGAACTTAATCGCGTCATGCGTTTTACTAAAAACAGGATCGATATTGAGAGAAACGTGACCGTCAATACTCAAGCTACCCGTGTTTTGTACTAAATTGTTTGCAATGTTTGTTAAGTGTGTCTGGTGGGTGTTTTTGAAACATCATATTTTGAACACCCTACATTTACCGTTGTACTCCAACAATTTTTCATTTCAGCGATGGCGGTCAGTTGTTAGGGAGGAGAAAACAGGGATAAACCTCCGCAGCCTTCGGCATGTTACTTGATGACTTTCCCTCCCGTGACGTACATACGTAATATGCACACCGTTTTTGTAAAAGACAGGTGGTCGGCAACTCGCATTCTAGACTGTGCAAATAGTCACACAAGCGTTATAGGCCGCGCGTTGTCACCAATGCTTCATGCGCGATCAGTGACAGCGAGGGAATCGAGAAATTCCCTGCACATGGCCGAGATCGAAATCACACCTCATATATGTCCTGGCTGTCGAAAGACGGGTCTAAACCTCTTGATGTGCGACCTACGTGAATATAAAGTGTGTGTTGTTTTCTTAACAAGTATGCAGACATGCATTACGAGCATGTATCTGGGTTTATAGGGTTCCCAAAGCGCCTGTGTCACCTGGCAGCTTAATCAAGCGCTCGTGGTCAGCTGTCCGTTTTATCTAGGCTGTTTTTCCTTGTTACCTCTATGACCCGGAATTAAATCGCCGGTTGAAGAATAAGCATACTTATATCAGCAATCCGCGTTGTTCAAAGGTCATTTAACGTGGTATACGAAATCTTACAGTCTGTGTAAGAAGATGGCTGCATTGGCCGATCCATATATATAACAGCCCGAAGGTATTTTCACTTGACTGATTCTGATATGTTTCACTAAAGTGTGCCTCTATATTTAGTCGCTGTTTGTCCCCTGTGTGATTTGTCGTTCGGCCGTATGAGGAGTTATCAACTGTGTTTTTACTGTTAAATATTTAACAGGAGAAGCTGAATCGGCTCCATTTAGGCTACCTAGCTGGACACAGGACCTCGAGAAATCGGAGGCGACATTGCTGTTCAAAAAGAGGCAGTTATGACTATTGTGGAGCTGACCATTGGCAAGGTGAACTATGGACTAAGGGATTAAGCGTGGGGGACTTATCAAATCGCCAGCGAACGACCTTGTAATTTAAAGAAGAGAACTGGCAGGAAGTTAGCGAACAACGGCAAGATAACTGGTAGACAAAGTCTTGAGGAGTTGTAAACCGGGATACCAACATTTCAAGTATAAGGTATGTTGATATCATAATCAGGATGTGAAATAGAATAGTGGCATGACAATTATGGGTGTAGTGTATAAATGGACGGATTTTGTGCTACATTCCAGTGTCTCTCTTCCATTGGTATTTGTATACATAAACGAAACTGCGTAGGTGAAAATATTCTTGAACACGTCGTTAAACATCAGTCATATAATCAAACCTATACATTTTCATTCAAATAGAAGACCTAAACGAAAGCTGACCGGCGTCAGTCATGCATATATGCATAAAAAAAACAGACAACAGGGTGAAGTACCATCCCTCCCCTACAACACACACACACACACACACACACACACACACACAAACACGCCGACACCCACCAACATACGCACACACAGAAGTATTTCAATGGCTACTTACAGTTTTCTATTGCGTCATATATTCTTTAATGCTGTGCTATCAGAGATACAGACATTCCGGTTGCTCAACGTTCGCTGCATGGCCTGCGTGTAACACTTGGAGTAGTATAAAGAATGCCTTATAGCATGGAGATTCATTACACTTAGTAGATTTAGGTTTCACTATAAACTTCTACCATTTAGCACAAATAGCAAAGAACAATGTGACCTATCGACTTTATGTCTGGTTTTGGTCTGCACTATGTATATAAAAATGATTGAATTGTTCGCTTTCGGAGGTATTATTTTCAACCCAGTAACCAGTCATGTACATGTAAGCTTAAAGTTTTGTTATTTGAAGTGCCAAAGTCCTACACCTTATTATGGTCATTATGAAGTATTTGATATTGTCTTCGTGGAGTTGATTTCTACAGTATAACTCTACACTCTTGACCACAGTGTCTGCTTCTATTTCACTGGATACTCTATCTGTGTCTTCCGGACGTGACCAATCAAATGCGGGAGCCGGCGATTCAAATGTCAAACCATTCAGCGCATGACGAGGCTCCTTACATGGAAAACAAAATGACCGTGTACATTGTTATAGAGTCGCCTCGATGAAAGCAGTAACTATAGGGGGGATTCTAGTTTAGGTTGGTCAGTAGTGCATGCATGGTCGCTGTGTCATGTTGCTGACGTTACTAGCACTTTGTAAAGTGACCCTACACGAGATTAACTGAAAATAGCACGAAGTCATAGTCAGGAGTGAAACCTTTTCAGGGTATGTATTTATGAAGGAACAACATTTGTAGCTAGCGCAACTTGTCAGTATATGTGTTAAGACATAAATTTTTCAGACCGTGTCCTCTCTCGCTTTTTTTTCTGTAAGTAACGACTGGGTGTCAAGTTTTCTTTTTTTGTGTTTGGGTAATCCGATGCAGGCAAGTTTACCTAATTTAAGATCAGACACCTGCCTGGGGATATGTAACAAATTTGATACTTTAGATGTTGCCTGGGATATCGCATACTAGACCTATTTCTTTCTGACATCACTGGAACACGTTAACCCCTCCTTTCAGAAAACGTTCACGAGCTAATTGTGAATTTTCTTTCGCGTGTTTGAAACTTTTTAACTATCCTACTCTCCACTGTGCGCCAAAATAACGCAAAACAGACGAAGATCTACGAGAATATAATTGACAACTAGAAATGTGCACACACCCTCACACCCGCCCCAGCGTTTCGCCTGTAGCATCTTCCACCATGTGTAAAGCACTATATACTGGTAATTTCAGAAAATAACCATGAGTAAATGGGTCAAGATGACTGCCGATGCACACAGACCTATGTATGAAGAGTCTCCTTGTTTGCTTTGCCGTTGATACATGTGCAGTCTGGTGTCGTGGGCGTCACAAATGTCCATACCGTGAGCTCATCCTCGGTGAACTGATATTAGTTATGTTCGTGTGTATAAAAGACTGGAGCAAAGAGAGTAAAACCAAAGCAGTGGCGAAAGAGTGATAGTTGCTATGTTTATTACCGGTGAAATCCAGCCTCTTGACAGTACCAAAGTAAGGGATGTATTCTTACTGTTCATGTATATGTTCCAGCGCGGCCCAATGACCCAGGAACCTCACATCAGTGCGGTTGCAGTGAGTTCAACTCCAGCTCACTCTGGCTTCCTTGCCGGCCTGTGGATGGTCGTGGGTCCCCACCCCCCAGCACTGCTCATCGCCGTTGTATAAGTGAAATATTCTTTAGAAGGGCGTAAAACACCCATTAAATAAATAAACAAATTCATGTATATGCTTAAAGCATCAACATACACGCCACCTAGCACTATGGCTCAAGTATAATTAGATTTAAAAAAAAAGGAGGTTAGTGATGTTGCCGGCAGTTTATTAGACATCCAGGGTCTAGACCTACGGGTTTGTCTTCTGTATAGATCGTGTTGGCATGTGAGGTCATGCATATTCAAGTATTGAGCGCCAAGGAAACTGTATGGCTAATACTCGGTAAAGCCTTCTTATCAAAGGAACTGTCACCACGTTGTCGCGATGAACAATCACTCTCACGCTCCTTGTTGTAACAAAATGGTTGCAATCAACGTTATGTGGTTGAGGTGCATGGGGTCAATCATAAGAGAGACCTCTGAAGCCGAAGAGTACAAGATTTTATGTCATTTTGCATCGTCGGGAGACCAGGCCCGCAGTGTCACGAAGCGATCGTGGACTTAAATCAAAATTTCACATCACGTTAAAATTGTTATGTTTGATATAACAAAGTCAAAATATTGATTGACAACGTTGATTCTGGGTAGGTTATTGTACAAGAAATTTCAGCTCAAAAATCGATGATCAATCAATAATGAAAGTTAAAAAAAAAATCGAATCTGAGCTACAGTAAAGTAGTCTAGAAGTCATCGATGTCTGCAAGGGGGAGCCAAGTTGCATATTAAAGACGGTGAACATGGATCCATAACAGATGATTAGTCAATAATGAAAGGTTTTAAAAATGTCAAAAGGGAGAGAGCAAAATAATCGGTAAAAGTCAGCGATGTCGGCAAGGCGCCACCAAGAGGGTGGACATAGATCCTCTCGTCTTTGTCAGTCCACAGCGATGTGAGACCTTTTCTGCATGAGTAATTCTAATGTATTTTGGTTTCTCAAAGGCTATAAATTTATCCCTATAATGCGGTCAAGGTAACTCTGTATCTATACATCTTTTTTAGTTGCGATGTCGTTAAGAATTGGAGAAAAGTCAGGACTAAAAAGCATAGGCAGCTAAATGACGATGATATTATGTTACATGAGCAGAGTATTCCGAATTATTTGCAACTACAGGATTGAAAATAGACAGATTTGTATTTGCATTTTCTGGAAACCCTGCGACCGGTATTGATGTTGAGATATTGACCTTGACCTTGTTCAAGCGAAACCCTTCGGTTAACTCACCCAGAAACATATGTTAAGATTTTATATATGAGGCAATTCATGGATACCCCCAGTGCTGTATTTCTGAAAACCTTTGATTTATTTATCCCAAAACTTTTGTCTGTATAGTTTCTGTGGTTGTTTTACTCGAGGCTGCATGAGTGTGTATTGAAACAACGTCCCAAGTTTGGATAAAGGCAAAACAGTCGGTTTATATAACAGCGAACAGCGATTGGATACCTGCATTCCACAGGGTACAATTCAACAAATACGAAACCAGGAAATCGTAAAATACTGCTGCTGACTGACCAATGAGGTGACTGGTCGTATAGTCGAATCCATCTCTTTCTTGTTCCGCTATGGCATTAAGTCAGCGTGTTTGTCAGTTACCTGCCAAAGGTCGCTGGATTACTCCGGCTCTGAGTAAGGTGGAGGCGGTTTCCTCCACCCATAAACCTGACCGCCGTCTCATAAGTGAACAACTTCTGAGCACGGCATTAAACACCAATGGACTAAATAAATAAATAAATTAATAAATAGATGCAGTGCACCTATAATGTAGGAAAAACGTGCCCCATTAACGTTATGGCAGCATTACGGAAGCTCAACTTCTGGCATATAACGGAGGTACAAATTCAGTTACTGTAAACAAACCATAGTCGACGATGTCACTGAGCATGTTTCGAACAAACACCAATTCCCAAAACAGTTTGATTCTGATGATGGAACTCTGCCATTGACCACAGACTTATTGAACATATTGAACTGCATTGGTGATTGCTCCCAAAACGTTTTCCTGCTATGGGCTTTCCCCCATGTTTCGGATATATTCACGCTTGGTGATGGGAATGGTATAGATCAACACTTAAAGAGTCCACCAACAAGTATTTAATCTGCGTACCTCTTTTATTGTGTCCTTGGGCAGTGAAACACTTTACAGTAAAACGGCTCAGTATACTCGTTTTGAGTTTCGTCCTTTTGTATCGAGCTCACTTAAGTTTGTTTTCAGGCTTAAAAAATTCCTTGTTTTGCCGCTATCACACAGGTGCTATTTTAATATGAAAAGAAATAAGAAACGAAAGTTCGTTCAGGGAAAGTTAACATGAGACAGTGTATTGTTAACAGCTCAGGATTCTGTGACGAGTGGAGAATGATAATTTAAGGTTGTGTGCTCTCCCGCTGAGTGCGTGAAGCCAAGCATTGTTCTATCCCGTATTTACTGAACTGCTCTGTGCACTATGTTAGACAGCCATTAACACCGGCGTACAAAGAGGTATGTATTCGTATCTCACTGGATGATATGATTACGTGAACAGGTACGAGCCGTGTGGACCGAGCAAACTTGACGTTAGACTCTAATCTCCAGTCGCGTTGACCTGAAAAGCGACAGAAATACCTGGGACGTCCACGATCCCTGTATAAAGTACCTGCATATATTTAGAAGTTTGATTGATCAGTTTTAAACAGATTGCCATCGGTGTACGTTGATTGTGGTCCAATTAAGTTGATGTCAGCTTTATATGGATCACTGTGAAGCCTTGCAGGCGTCTTCTTTCTCAAGGTAACGAATTTAAAATGGCTTCCTGTGAAAGTGAAAACAAAGTGCAAGTTTTCAGGGCGTGAGAAATTGCGTCCAACTTACACTTCTTCGAGGGAATTACGTCCTACTTTCTCTCACTTTTTCGTGGGAACTGTGTAGTTTATCTATACGATGGCGGTCAGCATTATGGTGGAAGGAAACCGGTCAGAGCCCGGCGGAAACCCATGACCTTCCCACGTACGGCCAAAGAGGAAGCCAGCATGAGCTGGACTTGAACTCACAGCGACCGCAGTGGTAGGAGGTTCCTGGGTCATTGTGCCGCGCTGGTGTGCGACCTACTTCAGCCACCGAATGTCTGTTGAATGATTGAATGATGGTTAAGTTTTAAGTTACAGAATACAGTCCATCTGTGATTACAGGTGTACCAGATTATGAATCTAGAAACTTGCTCTTATTTGCAACTTGTACGTCAGACGATTTATAGTTGCGGAACTACGTAGCGTAGTGATAATCATCTAGTAAGGAAGTAAATGTGAGCCCTCATTAGCCCGTGTCATGTTCATCTCGTGTCATATTCATCTCGGAGGGACTTCCCTGATGTGTGGTTTTCCAACACTACAGATCGTTGCTCTTCTTGTAGCAGCAGGGGCCTCAGTGGGTCAGTTGGTTAGCGCGCTAGCGCAGCGTAATGACCCAGGAGTCTCTCATCAATGCGGTCGCTGTGATTTCAAGTCCAGCTCATGCTGGCTTCCTCTCCGGCCGTACTTGTGAAGGTCTGTGAGCAACCTGCGGATGGTCGTGGATTTCCCCCAGGCTCTACCCGGTTTCCACCCACCATAATACTGGCCGCCGTCGTATAAGTGAAATATTCTTGACTACGGCGTAAAACACAAACCAAATCAAATAAATAAATAAATGAATATTCTTGCCGCAGTATGAACGCACTGTATACAAGGGCTCATATGTTTTCAAGTAACTTAAAACTAAAACTAAACAAGTAAAAAAAAAAAAAAAAGAAATCAAAACCTGTGGCAACTGACAGTGTAGCTTCCAAATGCTTGGAACACTTTTTTGCACGTTACCGGCTTAAGCACAGATTCCGTAGACCGTGTATGGAATCTGGTGTTGGGTTAATCTACTTGTGCCTGTTGTCATGAGCTGAAATCTTGTTTCATTTTCTTTTATTCATGAAATGCTACTCGTGTAAAATGGTGTGTTTTATTATTGTTTTGCATGAACAGAATTCCACTCTGCATGTTTCTGGTTTAGTCCATTTGCGTTTGTGTGCTGTTGTTATGGACTGTTTTTTTGTGTGACTACCTTTTGTGTCTTTTCCCATGAACTGTAATTGATGCTGTTGTATTGCTTTGGCGTGAATCATTCCAATGAATGGAACGCCAATAATATTATATCTGTCTGTCTGTCAGCTTAAAACTTAAGTTAGGACAGAGCGAGATCTCAGATTGTGGTTTGTACATAATTCTGCTTTAAGAATCAGTGTACAAATTTAAAGCTCTAGAGCAAACCACTTTAATTGTAAAAGACTTCAGACGTTTGATAAATAAGGGCTGACAGCAAAAAGTGTGTCCAAGAAAGTCTTGTAACATTCCGTGAGCTACACATCTCGACAGAGTGTGGCAGTATACCATGCCTGCTGTACCTGTTATAGGCTGACCAGTGAAAAGGGAAAAGATATGTCTGTTATGTGATAAACGATTGAATTTTAAGGGCTGTGTGTGTCCAAAAGAAATTGATACACTGAAAATTGTTTTCTTGAGTACACCTTTCAGGGTCAACCAGTGTGCTGCAGAATTGGACTGTTCGTCAAACCCATGATACAAACTTTAGGTTTTTGATATTAAACCTAAAATTGGAATCATGCTTTAAACATGTCGAGGAGTCAATATTACACTGAACAATATTACACTAAACAATATTACACTTGACACTGAACAATCTGTATGTTACCAGAAACCTATTCCACTTTTAACTTCCGAGGTCGTTAATGAAGCATTTTTCTGACGTTTTTGACGTCTCAAATTGGCTTTTATGTGGTCGCTCTCTATTCAACAAACTGGTATTGTAATTGGTCGTGGGATGATCCCATGTGTTAATTTATACGTCTTGTTCAGAATGCGAAGGTAATATGATCGTCGGCTTAACTTTATTGGTTAGGGAGCAGGACGGTTATAATACGACGTGCTATAATGTAGATGATCGACTGTTGCATCTCAACCATGTATGACGGTAATGACCTGTTTTGTGCTTAAAAGATAAAAGATCTCCTTAGGGAACCTTGTCCATGCACGCTTTAACAGAAAGATAATTTTTCTGTTTACAGGTGTCTCACTTCCTGGTTGGACGAGACTTAAATTGGTGGACTCATCTGCAGGGAATTTTTAACGGTTTCTTAAAGAGAAGAGTCAAAAAATGGATTCTTGTCTTCTGAACAGATTTGTACCCCTATTCTCTATGGTTCTGTTACTCCCTTTCGCAGACGCAGCCACGTCTCCTACAGGGAGCCCTCCAACCCGGGCGGATCCCGATAAGATCACCGAGAGAGATAACGTTTACTTATCTGGCGGAAAGAACAACATTTCCGTGGAAGAGGCAGGTTTGAAAATCTTACCCTCAAGTGAAATTGATAGGAAGGACAACGAGAGTTCTCCGGCGCCTCAGACCAATTATATATTCAAAGTGAATAACAGCTCTACCCATACGAACGGAAGTGATAGTTCCACTGGGGGCAAAGATATGCCCTTAAATCTGGCCATTATCCCCGTACTGGCCGGCTTCTTCATCGTTACGTTTGTATGCATCAAGTGTTGTAACCGGGTCAAAGCGGACGTCATCAAAGATAGGGATTTATACATAGAGGACGGAAAACCCCTGTTCCGTGTAGAACCGGAGAGTCATAAGGATTACCTCTCCTCGATAGGCTCCGGATATAATGCGTACTCCACTGTCACCTCAGGGTACAACGCTTATTCTACGGTGGGATCGGGATACAACGCCTACTCCACCGTTCAGACAAGCGGGTACAACCCATACAACACGGTGACCACCATGATGAGCGACGTGTCCACCATGTCCGAAACGAAAGACGCTGGGACGATGGTGAAACCACGCGATATCTGGAAGACCATGCGTCAAGCTCGAGGATCTTCTGTACCGGACTTCAGTCAAGATCGCAATCTCCTAGGTACCGTCGCTGAAGAAGTGAAACGATTTAAAAACAAAAACAGTCTGTCGCCCGCAATGAACTCTGTGATGTACCCAAGGTCACCTCGATCATCCCCTCGCACTCGGAATTCGACGGGAAGACCTCAAAGCTCTACCAGTACCGAGATGCGCAAGAAACCGTTCAGAAGTGCTGATGATCTCTTGGATTCAAAGGCCGCTAACCGCTCTATTGTTAAGGCTGAAGTGGAGAATCATCGTGAGTCTCCGCATCCCACCGCCGAGGAAACTCATTTGGAGGAGTCCCAGGCTCTTCTCGGCCCCGGAGATGACGGAAGTACCTCCTGTCCAAATCGCCAGTCCTCACCAGAGACGTTGTCACCGATCGTCCTGGTTAACGACGTCAAATTGAAAGATGATTCTCAGAGGCCCAGTTCCCAGACCTCG